>NC_025693.1:33601090-33603588 GCF_000633955.1 Camelina sativa
TGCTCTCTTTTTGTCACTTTTCTACCAAAAGTTACAAAACAAATGCTCCAAATCTGTCGTAAATGCTCCAAAATTATCGTAAACGTTATGTTCTTTTAAAGTCAAATGATTGTACGTAAAAAATAACACGTGTGAAGAACTTCGCTTTTCGGTTTTCCTTGCATTACTTATTCTCGTGATCTCTATTTGTCTCTTTCTCCTTGTAATTAAAACGCAAATGCTCCAAAGTCGGCATAGATGTCAGAGATTGATCCGTTCTCTTAAAATCAAATGTTCGTTCATAAGAAACAGCATGTGTGAATCATTTTAAATTGTGGGTTTTCAACAGTAAACCAATTGGCAATGAGTGGAGAAACCCATATCATATATATACCACTTAATATCTTACTTAACTTTCAATGTAGGATATTGTATCCCTAATATGGGACACCATTGTGCCACCTCCATCAGTTGCTCTAGCCGCTTGTTGGGAGTAACTTAGTAGCGTTATTTCTTCTTACATGTTTGTCATTAAGACACTTGGATTCTCTTTTGCCGCTTCTTTCGTCAGTTTCAAATGAATTTCTGGCTACTATATTATCTTTGGGAGGTTCTGATTCTTTTACAAAGATCACTACATTATGCAATGATTTTACTGATTTTTATAATTTAACTAGTCGTCACACAAAGAACAATCAGTGCTAGCACTGATTTTTACAAATGTTACGGTATCAGTGCTAGTGCTAAGCCGAGGCTTTTGACACATCACTAAAATACACGTATGACACTACACAATTCTAAAATCACTACACTTTCCTTTAGTGAAATGATGGTTATGCGTAAGTTTATTATGGTATTTGTCAAGTTTGTTGCCATACCTGATACCTCCATTATCTTTTTCATGAGTTCTTAACCTCAGCAACATATAATAAAAAACTAAATACAGGGAATGTTAAAAGTTTCAGTTCCTCCATACTGAACTAGTTATTAAATTACATTACAAGCAAGAGATTTGTACAATCTTAATACTCTATTCACAAGAAAAAGACACTATTTTGCATCTTCTTATACTACAAGCATGCAAGTTAAGGATTCAAGGTTGTTGTCTACATAATTCATATATGAATCCTATAATTGCCTCTC
Organism: Camelina sativa; assembly: GCF_000633955.1. NCBI lineage: Eukaryota > Viridiplantae > Streptophyta > Magnoliopsida > Brassicales > Brassicaceae > Camelina > Camelina sativa. The sequence continues at coordinate 33,602,213 of NC_025693.1, forward strand.
CTTGTGTGTAGATCAATTTGAAAACTTACTGAGGCACAGAGATAGAAGCACCACTCACATGTTCCTGCAAATGTGTTGTGAAGAAGAAATCATAAGCTAAGTATAGTAATAGATTCAGGTTCTGGTTTTAGTTATTATTGATTCTCACCAATTTCAAAGAACTTTGGCTACCAGTTGGAGATGGTCCGGAGCTATGGCTGACTAGTACAGAATGTGTTGATTCATCAGCAAGTGTTCTTAATCTGTTTAGCTCAGGCAATATAACTTTAGCAAGATCAGGTCTGTCTTTTCTCCTTAGCTCAGAACATTTAAGAGCTAACTTAGCAAACTTTGCAGTGTCTTCCATTGGCCAATCAGGGACAGCTGGATCGAGTAAATCAGCCAACGTTCCTTTCTCTAGTGCTCTCTCAACATAATGAGTTAGACCCATAGGTGGTTTTGCTGTTATCAACTGTAAAAACATAATGCCGAGCGAGTAAATATCAGATTTTACACCCAACATTCCTGTTTGTTGGTACTCCGGGTCGATGTAACAGAATGTGCCAGCAGTTGAAGTCATGCGGTATTGCGTTACCGTGTCTGCAACTGATGGAGGGACTAACCTAGCTAAACCAACATCAGATATCTTACAGACAAAGTTACGGTCTAGTAAGATGTTTCCTGGTTTGAGATCACGGTGAACTAGAGGTTCTGGTTTAGCCTGGTGCAAGAACAACAGTCCAGTGCCTATCTCTGCAGCAATTATATACCTCATCTGCCATGAAAGAGGTGGGCTGTTTCCTAATCTGAAAAGACGGTCTTCTAAGCTCCCGTTTGCCATGAACTCATATACTAAACATCCGCATTCCGGACAAGCCCCAAGAAGTAGAACCATGTTAGGATGCCTAATGCAGCTCAATACCTCAACCTGTGTTTCAAATTTTGATCGAACAAACTCTAAAATGAGAAAAGAAAAAAAAAGTATATAAGGAGAAAGAGATGTATATGTTTTATTACAGGAAGTACTCCCTCACCTCTTGTTGAAATTGTGATCTTCCTTGAGCTGCATCAGGACGAAGAACTTTAACAGCAACTGGTGTGTGATCAAGATAACATTTGTAGACAGGTCCATAACCACCTTCTCCAATCTTGTATTTCTCAGCAAAAAACTCTGTTGCACTCTCAATCTCTTCAATGGAATACTTCCTATACCTGACATCCGAGTTTGCTAAAGCGGTAAGGGCCTTTGTTTTCTCTTCAGACTCCTTGAGAGCTTTCATTTCCGCATTAACTCTCTTCTTAGACTCTAATTCAGCAATCCTTTGAGCTGCTTCAGCTGCCTCCATAGCTGCTTTCGACTTTGCTTTCTCTTTCTCTGCAATGGCCAACGCTGCTTC
>NC_025693.1:33610029-33615060 GCF_000633955.1 Camelina sativa
ATCTCTTCAATGGAATACTTCCTATACCTGACATCCGAGTTTGCTAAAGCGGTAAGGGCCTTTGTTTTCTCTTCAGACTCCTTGAGAGCTTTCATTTCCGCATTAACTCTCTTCTTAGACTCTAATTCAGCAATCCTTTGAGCTGCTTCAGCTGCCTCCATAGCTGCTTTCGACTTTGCTTTCTCTTTCTCTGCAATGGCCAACGCTGCTTCCTCTGCATGTCTTGCCTCTTCTAGTTTCCTCTCTTCTTCTAACTTCCAACGCTGAAGCTCAGTGGCCTGCATTCCCAAAAAACATTTTCAGATTTAAACCATAACACTTATCTTGACATAAACTCTATATATATACATACCTTTTGTTTTGCTGTGAGTGCTTCTTTGCAAGCAGTACTGTACATTTCCATTGTCTGCTTTAACTCCAGTTTAAGCCTCCTCATCTCAGCTTCTACGTCATCCTGCATTATGGAATTATCAGTACCTCTAGCTAGTTTTAGACCGGACATGGGGAAGATCATGTTAATAGGTCTTACTACAGTTTGAGAGGCGGATGAAAATCTTTCGCTCTCGAACGAGCCTGATGACATATCAGTAGGTGAGTTCATATCCATTGATCTCCTTCCATAGTTGGAGGACTGATCAAAGTTAGAACCATAGTCCATGTCTGAGAAATTAGACAACCTAGGAGGAGTTCGGTTTGGATCGTTATTGTCATACAGAGAAGGGAAGATACGGTCAATGCTTGGTCTTCCAGAACTAACAAATGATATGTCTGATTCTGGAACTGATAGTTCTCCGTATGATCTCCCATTTCCTCTTCTTGTAAAAGGAGACCTGAAGGATTCTGACTGATCCTCCATGGACCTACGTTGATGATGATCCTCCATGGACCTACGTTGATGATCCTCTATGGACCGACGTTGTTGTTGATCTTCAATAGACCTGCGTTGCTGAGACTCGAAAGACCGTCTCTCAGCTGCATAAGAGGAAGATGGAAAAAAACAAGTTTAAGGTCAACAAATGAAAGAAGTGGAAGAAGAAGAAGAAGAAGAGATTTTTTTTGTGTTTTCAACGACAACCTCGCATATTGTTAGTGGAAGTAGAAGGCATAGGTTGAGGTGGCTTTAAGCTAGGTTGTTGAGCTGGACTGCGTAAAGGAGCATTTATAGGTGCAGAACGAGAAGCTGATCTCATTGTTTGAATCTTTCCTTTGGATATCACATAAACTGTGCAAAAATCAGGTGCACTTTTTGTTATGGTGCCTGGAATATCTGTAGGCTTATTGAACCTGCGAAATTTAAGTTATCCACCATCAACAATGGAGAAATCAAGATTCAGCTAGAGATGAAAAAGCTTAAGGAAGAGGTTGTTATTATTTTTTACCTAAGAAAGCCACCTTTGTTTGATGAACCAACTACTAAAACCTCAACGGCGGCTTGGTTTGCATATTCTACCAATGCTCTGGCTACATCTGTCTCCTCAAGCAACACATCTTGGCATTGAATCTGGACAATTTTCATTTGCACAACACCATTATAAGGATGAAAGCAGAAAAAAAAAAACAAACGATGAATCTAAACCAATAAACTCACATCTTTGCGCGTGCAGAAGCAACGGAAAGGAAGGAACAACTCTTTGGAAATGCCTTCTGGATCTCTGCACACTAATGAAGATTCTTGGCTCAGCTCTGAAACAAAAAAATAACAAACCATCAACAACTGAGAAATGTTTTTCGAACATAGAAAAGATAGAAAACGATGAAGAAGAAGAAGATATAGTTTGTTTACTTGCAGAGGAAGCATGAAGAGAAGGGGTATTTGTCAATGGAGAAGGGCGGAGCTTGACATGGACGAGAATTACAGATTGGCCTCGTTGCAACAAATGATCAACCGCCCATTTAAGAGCGTGTTGGCTACTTTTGTCTTTGTCTATTGCAACAGCTACAACCCCATTTGATCCTCCTTCCTTGACTCCCACGTTATTGTTCTTTGCCAACCACATCTTTGTGATCTTTCTCTCGCTCTCTTTCTCTCTCTTTTTCAGGATTCAGGATTCAGCCCAATAAAGAAACTTGAGAGGATGAACTCGAAAGAGAGAGAGAGATGTGTGTTTGAGGTTTAAAGATGGTTTCTCTATTTTTCATTTTGTAATTTTTTTAGGAAGCGAAATAAGAGGATGAAGAGTTTAAAGAGTAGTTTCTATAAAAATACATTGTTTTTTTTTTGTTTCTCTCTCTCTATGAACGTTTCTCCTTCTTCTACGCCTTTCTTTCCTTTGACCTCTTAGACTTCTCTTTTCCTATTAACTGAAATTTTCGACCATTGTTAATTATCGATTTTGTGTACAGATTTTTTAGTGGAAAACAATTTATTTTTCTCAGAAGTAATCTTGAAGATATATCCAAAATTTTAAAATAACTTATCTATAAATAAAAGAAGAAAAATCAATGTTTTGAAATGAGGAAAAAAATATTGACTTCGACTCTCTACTTACTAAAATTAGAATGGTTAAATAGCTGATCAATTGTCTAGTAAAGTTCTCATTGTGTTAACTATGATGATCAATACATTTCCTTACTAAGACAAGAAAAGAGAAAGTTAGAGGTTGAAGAGAGACGTTGGGAGTTCTTGACTAAAGTCATTTACGTACCATGAGAAATATTTTTTTGTATACGTACAAACATCTTTTTGAAAATAAAGAGAGTCAAGAAAACAAGAAAATGAAAACTTTGTATGAGATTGTGTAGGTACAAGTTGATTGACATCGTGTTGAGAAATGTTGAGACTGTTGTATAAAACACATACTGTAATAAAAACTTCCTTTAAGAAAAAGACATTCATGATTAACGTAGAGTAACTGATCTTTATTTTGTTTTACCTTAAGATCATGATTTAAATAGACAACACAAAATAGACTGGCGAGAATCTCCTTAAAATGTTTATATTGTGATTTAACCAAGGAGTGTTTCAACCAATACAAAAAGAAGAGTTATTATGAGTGTAAAGAAAGTGTTCCATAATTGAACGACTTAAGTTATAAAGTTTACAATACCATAGTTGACATAAAAGACTCTGTGGCCCAATGGATAAGGCGCTGGTCTACGAAACCAGAGATTCTGGGTTCGATCCCCAGCAGAGTCGATTTCATTTTTGCAATCTAAGTTTTTTTTTTTTTGTTTTTTTTTTGAATTGCGAATTTGACGAAGCTTAAGAAGAGTAAAACGATTCCATATCGGAAGGATTCGCACAAGTGAAAAAGGAGGAAGAAGATGACTACAGTGGCAATGCACAGCGTCTTCGTCTACGGTAGTCTCATGGCCGACGACGTTGTTAGTCTCCTCCTCAACCGTATCCCTCAAACATCCTCCGCAATCCTCCCTGATTTGTACGATTCCTTCTCTCTCTGTGTGATCGATTCGAGTTGTTGAAATTGAAAAAATTTGAGTTGTGGATTTTGAGATTTTCGCAGCCATAGATTCAGCATCAAAGGACGTGTTTATCCGGCGATTCTACCAGCTAAATCCGATACAGTCTCTGGCAGGGTCAGTATCCGAATCTGATTCATGACTCTTAGGGATTTCAATTCTTAGAGATTTGGGAATATTTGAATTCTTGTGTGTGTGTGTACTGTGTAGGTTTTGTTTGGAATTACAGATCATGAACTTTATGTTTTAGATGAGTTTGAAGATACTGAGTATGAAAGACAGAACGTTCAAGTTTTGTTAACTGTGAGTGATCATCATTCTTCATTCCATTTCTGTATAGATTTCAATGTAGAGATGTTGAAGTTTTTTTTTTTGTGTTTATCTTCTTTTCAATCTACAGGATAGTTCTGAGAAACTGCAAACAAAAACTTACATATGGGCTAATAAAGATGATCCTGACCTCTACGGTACTTGGGATTTCGAGGTGAAGCTTATATATCTTTACTTGTTCACACAGATTAGTTCTCTCTTTGGATCATGACTTGTTTGAATTGGTGTATGTATGTATGTATATGGAAAGGAATGGAAGCAACTTCACATGGAAGGTTTCTTGAAGATGACTAAAGATTTTGCTCAAGAGTTGAATTTACCTGAATCTGAGGCATGACTGGCTTGGCCACCATATTCAAGATAAGTTTCCTTAATGGTAGACACTAGATTGGGTCACTATATTGTTGGTATTGAAGGGTTAGATTTTTCATGAATACATTACATTATTAGAACTTGGGGGGTTGTGGTATTACTTCAACTAAACAAGGAATAAGAAAACATCTGCAAATTCTTGTGCTGTGTGTTATTATTATTAAGTACACATATAAAAATGTTTTAGCTCCTCGATTGTTCGTTTGCATTTATCATAAACGAGAGCTCAATGGCATTGTCTGAGTCGAATTTTTTGAATTTGCCACAGTACTAATTATGGATTTGGGAAGAACAAAATCAACATGTTATGGAAACTTGAAAAGCAAAAAATGGACAACAAATGTGTTGTAGATACTAGATAGCATCAACTTTTATTAGTAACTAGGTAAAAGGTTGCTGTAGATAAAATATAGGTTATTAAGAAGCAAATGAAGGTAACACAGGTAGTAGTGAAATAAAATGCAAAAAGGAAGAAGGAAACGATCACTTTTGCCCAGTGAGATGAACATCTTGAGGAAGGAGGGAGTAATCGATCTCAAGAGCCTCGAGTATTTGCTTGACCGCGATGATCAGCTCGGTTCTCCTGAGACTCTTCACTGCAAACTTTTGGAAGTTCATCGTGTGCTGGAAGAGCAGATTCATTTTCAGTTTGTTCACATTCTCAATCGCTCTCACCATCAACATGGCTTCTGGATACCAATTATGTGGGTTCTGTACCAAGTATCTGACCAAGATAAAAAAAAATGAATACACAGTGAGTGAGTGAGTGAGTGATCACTAGAGGGTTTTTGTTTCGCCTGATACTTACTCTGTGATTTTTTCCTTGAGAGTGGCGATTTTCGCGGCTGGTGTTGAGAATGCTATGGATAATTCTACATAGTCTCCCATATCTGGACTTCTGTAGAAATT
>NC_025693.1:33616752-33622578 GCF_000633955.1 Camelina sativa
TGCCCGGTGAGATGAACATCTTGAGGAAGGAGGGAGTAATCGATCTCAAGAGCCTCGAGTATTTGCTTGACCGCGATGATCAGCTCGGTTCTCCTGAGACTCTTCACTGCAAACTTTTGGAAGTTCATCGTGTGCTGGAAGAGCAGATTCATTTTCAGTTTGTTCACATTCTCAATCGCTCTCACCATCAACAGGGCTTCTGGATACCAATTATGTGGGTTCTGTACCAAGTATCTGACCAAGATAAAAAAAAATGAATACACAGTGAGTGAGTGAGTGAGTGATCACTAGAGGGTTTTTGTTTCGCCTGATACTTACTCTGTGATTTTTTCCTTGAGAGTGGCGATTTTCGCGGCTGGTGTTGAGAATGCTATGGATAATTCTACATAGTCTCCCATATCTGGACTTCTATAGAAATTGCTTATTGGTTTAGATATTAAAACCGCATTTGGATAGAACACTTTCTCGTTGTCAATCTTGAGGAACACGGTTGTTAAAAGATGTATTTCTTCAACCAGCAACTTCAAAAAAAAAAAAACAAAGCAATGGATTAGATGTTTTAAATGAGTTAATAGTGAGCAAAAAAAAAATTGTCAAAGTTACTTACCATAACACCTTCAACAACGCAACGGTCACCGACATCATAAGGGTGCATCACAAACACAAACACAAAGGATTCAAAGATATTCTTGCAAGTGCTTCCAATCATGAAAGCAAGACCCACGAATTGTGTGGAGAAGACCACCAAAAACTTGGTCGTTGCTATATCAAGAAGTATCAACCAAATGATGAATGTGGCAACGGTCAAGATTCCAATTATAAGTTTGTCGACCTGCTTAACCGCTGTTTTTGTGTCATCCAATGAATGTCCTAGAGCTTTCCGACTAGTGTAAACTTTAATCTGTCCAAAAAAATGGGCAACAAATTCTTACACATTTATCTTCTCCAAAATAAAGCATGGACACAAATGCTTACCACCCATTCTGTAAAAGCTTTGCGTGTGATTTTTCCGGTCTCGGCACCTTCAATCAAAGGAAGTACAAGTTCTACCTCTTCCTTTATCATGAACCTCAACATGTCATCTTCCTCTATGTAACTGAAAAGAACCAGTATATATATAATTAAGATGCAAGCTAGAATAAAAGCAGAGTATTTTGTGATGAGTACTCACTTGTGGTTCGGCCGAGCAACATTGTTGAAGATATCATAAGCAACAGCCACAGCCTCCATCTCATTAGTTATTTCTTTATCAGTTTTCTTTCTCTTATTGTTACACTCATCTAAAGTGTTAGATATCGTTGAGAGACCCGAAGATCCCACGGCTTCAATCAAAACTCGCATTGTCAAAGCAGAGACCTTCTCTTGTTTCATCCTGTGAACTTTTCCCATATCAAGCACTTTCTTCTCTCTCACCGTTCCATCCTCGGTGCTCGTGAAGCTAAGGTGGCCCGTGCTTGGCTCGCGCCCAAGTCTCTCAGCTTCTTCTATAAGTGGAGGTCCCGAGAGGCTCTGAAGAACGTATTGGTGGAAGATTGACTCTTGAATTCTCTCAAAGAAGTTTCTGACGTTGAACTTTGAAGCGAGCACTTTCAAGGCTAACGTCTTCAACAAGAAAAGAATTGATCCGATGAGAAGGGAAACAATAGTCCAAGTAATAAGGTCGAGAAACTTCTTGGTGTTACGAGAGTGTTTATGGTCTTCTTCGAACAAAACAACCCAAGCAACCAGAACCAAGCTGAACCAAATGAAGACTTGAACATTCTTCTTCAAACCATGCACAAAGTACAACACTTTCTTCCGTAAGAGGTAGTTCCTTTCTATTATGAACACAGCTAAATGCATTAACCAATTTGTTACGAACATGCCGCTCAGCGTCACCATCACAAATACACACCATCTCCAGACTTGTAAACCCAAAATGCAATGCTTGTTCACCTTATCAACGGTTAAACTAACAACCAAAGTGCATAATATGGCCACGAACACTGCCAGTTCAAGAAGAGCCATAGGTTTCATTCCACCAGGCTTCACTCGGTATAGCATAACCTTTTCGTAGATTTCATCGTTTTCATCGACTTCCTCCTCATCAACTTTACTCAGTTCTGCTGCGTCCACACTACTATTCTTGCTGAAAGTCCTTGAAAATGAATGTTCCCTAGGGGTTCCACCATTTTCTTCTAGTATAGTCTTATCGAATTGAAAAGACTCTTGTCTCCCAAACCTTGAATTAGGCTTGGAGTAAGTTGACCTCGAAAGAGATCTCCTTGGAGCTAGACCTTCATTGTTAGAAATGCTTAACGGCTTTGGTTTCCTAGTTCTTGTATCTGAATCTGTTGTAGCATCTACCATGGAAGAAGGAGATGCTGATGCATCCTCTTTCTTTGAAACATTGATAACAACTTCTTCTCTGTTGCTACTTCTCCTCTCTGCCATCCCTAAACTCACCTTCAACCAATAAGTTCGTCTAGCTTTTTGAAAAATAAAAATTCTGAAAGCTAAGATCTTAAACCTTAAACCCTAAACCAAATACAAAGCTATTACAGAGATATGCAAAGAATCAAGATACATCATTCGTTCTTACTTAAATGAGTATTTAACTACTCAAAACATTTATTAATACTGTCCAAAAACATATATGCATACTTCTTTCAAAAATATAGAAAACCAACAGTGCCAAGAGTTAGATAGAGCTTACTAATAACTGATATCAACTATAAAGAAGCAACAAACGCACGACTTTAGCCAGGGGAGCAAGAAAGTGCCAATGCTAGTATGCTACAAGAGATTTTAGTTGATGACTACCAAAAAACAAACACGAACAGTTTAAAAAGAAGTGTCGATAGAGCAGAACAGAGCAGGCATGGAACTTTATATCCTTTTGTTGTGGACATAAAAAAACAATTTTTTCAGGTATTGTAAAGGAAGAAAAAGGAAAAAGAAAAAGAAGAATGAGTAGAAGATGGTACAAGAACCCAAGCAAGGAATGATCTTAAAACTTTAGTCCAAAAGAATTCCAAAGTAATAGAAACAATCAAACAAATAGGCCTTTCCCATTAAATAATAATGTAGTATCTGTGCTTTTAATTTTAAACTAGATTAGGACCCACAGTACACCGCCGGACAAAATTATTTATAACTAAAATATTTAAATTATCAGTTATATTTGTTGGTTAAATATGTTATAATTATATAATAATTGTTAAATAAACCATATAAAACCACAATATAATTTATTTTTTACATAATATTTATTTAATCAATTTAATTAGATATGTCTATTCTCTCATACCGGCAGTGTTAACAAAATAATGAAATGATGCTTTATCTCTGTAACACTGAATTAATGATATTTTTTAATTTATATAAATATCGATAAAACTCGTCCCGCTATATAACCCCATCCCGAGATTTTAACTCACACTATATCATCTTAATTTTAATATTTATTGTGTATCTACGGTATAATATTTATCATATTTAACTTTTTAAAAATTTTAAATATTTTTCATATTTAACCTTTTAAAATCTTTAAAATAAAGAACCGGAATAAACCAAATAAAAGTTTTTAAAGTTTGAATGCCTGATAAATCAAGCTTGCTACTCATTTGTATTCAGAATCATTTTGATTTTTTTTATAGATGACTCTTAACCATTGCCCAATTTTTTTAGACGATGTGGAATTAGTGTACCCGTATTTTTTTATTCATATATTGAGTAATATATGTCATTTTTTAAAATTTTGTATTACATCATATGCAGGAAAAAATTACAATTTTTATTAACTAATGTATTATAGAATAATTTAAGATAATTTAAATATAAATTCAAATAAAAAAATGAAAGAAAATCATATATTTATATTTGAATGAGGTAGAAAGATTTCCTTATTTTTTAAAAACTTACCTATAATTAATTTTGAAGTTTTGGTAACTAATATTAAAGTTAATGCATTAAATGTAAAAACTTTCCAAAAAGTATTTTTGAGCAAAAACTGCTACAAAAATACTAGTATAGATAAGATGTCTCAAATTTATGCATTAAAAGAAAAGAATTAAAAAAAAAACAAAGAATCAATGGTCATCTTATTTATTTATGGGTATGTTGGCATTTTAATACGTTTTCAAAACTTAATTATCAAACTAGTACAGTCACTATTTATAATTGGCAAAATAGGTGAGAGAGTGTTTGTGTGTGAGTGTGTGTGAGATAGGAGAGTTGTGTAGGACCCATTTGTGAGATATTTAAATTAGGATAATTATTTAAATAGTTGTTAATATAATCTTTTTTGGAAAACTTTTCAGATACAAAAAAAATCTATATTTTTTTCTTTATAATTTGATATGCATTTTGTTTAATAATTTTTAAATATATTCTATACATCTTTTTTACCCGTACACTTTATTAAGTGTACGGATGTTTGTACACATTATTAAGTGTACGGACTGTACACTGATTAAGTGTACGGATGTCTGTACACCTTATTAAATGTACGGGTATCTGCATATCTTATTCAGTGTACAGATGTCTCTATACATTATTAAGTGTATAGATGTAATAATGTGTACAGACCGTACACTTACTAATGTGTACAGACATCCGTACACTTTATTAAGTGTACGGGTAAAAAAGATGTATAGAATATATTTAAAAATTATTAAACAAAATGCATATCAAATTATAAAGAAAAAATATAGATTTTTTTTGTATCTGAAAAGTTTTCCAAAAAAAGATTATATTAACAACTATTTAAATAATTATCCTAATTTTTCAATCTCACAAATGGGTCCTACATAACTCTCCTATCTCACACACACTCACACACAAACACTCTCTCACCTATTTTGCCAATTATAAATAGTGACGGTACTAGTTTGATAATTAAGTTTTGAAAACGTACTAAAATGCTTAATATCCCTTTATTTATTTACATCAATCGATGGGAATTTTGTTCGGAAAGACCGGCCTTATGTGACAACTACTCCGGAACCTGAGAGCTGACATGGGAGAAAAGACCACCTCTTACTCGAGCACATTTAGCAAGGCTACCAACAGGGACGTTATTGATTTGATGAATAACATGAATCGAAAAAATCAGAAAAAGAAGATCTAAGAGCATACCTCAAATGATACATACATCTCCCTTGGTTGGTGGTGGTTCCTTAGTCAACAACACTCAACAGTCAACACTCAGAAGCTTCTGTTATGGGTTTATTTTTGATCCAAATTAATGGGCCTTCAAACGACCCATTATCAGCCCACTAATTTACTGTACTACCGGACTTTGAGTTGAGTTGACTGTTGTTCAGTGAGAATCAACCGTCGCCGAGTTGGATTGGGAAAGAAAGCCAAAAAAAAAAAAAAACATGGCGACTTGGATAACGTTACATCCTCCGAATTCATCTTATTTACGCCTCGTGCCATCACCGTCATCATCATCATCACCGTCGCCGGCTTCATCCACGTCCCGTCGAAGTAACTGTTGTCTCTTTAAGCCAGTTCGATGCGTTCCACTTCAGCAACAACAAGAGCCCCAGCTCGTCGAGCAGTCGCAGCAGGTACCAGCAAACAAATATGTCTATGAATTTGAAATCGAATTCGTCTGTAATTTTCGAAATTGAGGAGTTTTTTTTTTTTTTAACGCTGAAGGGTGATTTCGATGGAGCTGTGATATTGTGTGATGATTGCAACGGGAAAGGATGGTTGCTTTGTGATTTCTGTCAAGGTCAGAAAACAAATGTGAAATCTGAGAACAATCGTATCTATCGACGATGCCCAACTTGTAAAGCTGTAAGTAACTTAGCAAGTTTTTTTTTTTTTTTTTTTTTT
>NC_025693.1:33624855-33627450 GCF_000633955.1 Camelina sativa
GTTGTTGTCTTCACCAGGTACCCTTCGTTCTTCTCCTCCATTATCTTCAATATGCTCTCGAAAACAGAAACTTCACACGGAATCCTCAAGAGACCGGCTTGTTGAAACCCGAACTCTTCTTCTGCCTCACGTAAAAGAACATAGAATGCTTGGTGGCTAAGGTACTCTGTTGGTATTGTGTACCTCTTCTTCTCTAACCCGACCGAGACAGCTAGATACCCTTTAGGCACAGCTGTTACATCTGTAAATGACAGTGTCCTCTTCAGAAACTTGATGCTCTTGCTACCTCCGCCACTGTTGTTGTTCTCTTCGGTGGTGTTGTTTTTGGCTGCCTTTGATGCAATCGCTTGTTTGCGCCATTTCTTGAGGATCTGTTGAAGCTTAACGATCTCTCTGATCTTGTTGGACTTCTTGTCTTCCATGGTGAAGATAGAAGACACAAGACAAGAAATAGGTTTGGTAAAATGTCTTGTTTATGTGATGGTTTAGCGTTTGTCTCTTTCTATGTGTAGTGATGAGGACGTGATGGATTTTGAGAGTTGCGGATATATAGAGGTGGTGACCCTCTAACTCTGATTAAATTAATTTCAGAATTAGAGGTTAATTGTTTTTCTGTTTAAAATATTGGGCTAATCATATGCTTTGGGGTTATTTAATGATCTAATTCTAACCAACTTGAACTTGTTAACAAAGAAAATCAAATAGCTATACCTCACCAGCACAGAAGAAATGATACACATAAGCTGGTTATATATCTTGACTCTGATTTCATTTACTTAGTAGAATTCTCATGCAACAATACGTACTCTCGGCTGCTGTTGCCAAACTTTATGGTATCTTTCTCAAAAAGCTCATAGTACCGTTGCGGCTCAATCGGACTTCCATTGATGCAAGTCTTATTGGTACTACCAAGATCCATAATGTAAGGCCGCACTTGCTTCTTACCCATCATACCATCTGATTTCTCCTTTTCCACCTCCCGATACTGAATAACAGCGTGTTGTTTGCTGCAAGATGGGTGATCTGTAGGAATGTCGGCGATCTTTCTCTCACGTCCAAATAGATAGCAGCTTTGGTGATGAATGCATATTGGCTTGTTCAGTGGCTCACCATCCTTGAACACATAAAGTCTCCACCTATCTATGGGTTTTCTAGCCTCTGGTGGCTCATTAAAGAGAAGTGTGATGCCTTTGTATCTGTTGGTTTCTTCAGCAAGTTTCCCTGATAGCTCGAAACATGGTTCTTCTTCCTTTTTCTTCTTTGTCGTCAAAGCCTCGTCAGCTTCCCGGTGGTGGGTTTGGTTCGACATGGCAGCGGCGATCAGAGAGGAACAACAACGATAAGTTGTAGCGTTGTCAAGGATTTAGTGTAGGGATCGCCGGCTAACAAACCCTTTTTTTTTGTTTTCCTTCTTAATCAATCGTTTTAATTCCCTGTGTCACATAGAAGTACTGACGGTTTCAGGTCAGGTTGATTACACAACAAATAAAAAGCCCACTAATAATCTCCTCACGGCCCAACTGTTATTTCTTTTCCCCTCGCAATTAAGGCGTTGTACGACCGCACCTAATATCCACCTACCCTTAGCCATTGTGCCGCACATGTGCAAGTGCAACCCAAAAACATTACTTTTTTTTTTTTTTTTTTTTTTTTTTTTTTTTTTTAAAAANCTAATGTTCTAAAACCTCCCCTTGTGGTATCTTCAATGTACCCATTTTAGTTTTCAGGTTCCTTTCTTTTTCCAATTGTTATATATATATATGTTGTCTTTACTCTGCCAAATATCAAATATAGCCACATTGTAACGATTGAATCAGACTAGTGAATCTCATTGCCTTCTTTACTGATCTCTATGTTCATGTGTGAAAGCTGACTTCTCCACACCTTTACTTATTGATTTTTTGTCTGCAATGTGTCTCATTTGAATAGGTTTATTCTTTCATAGATTGATGCCTTTAAAATAGGATTTGGTTGTCGTTATATAACCTCAACACTCATCTTTAAAGCAGAAAACTACTACTAGTACACACTCCAACTGTTTTTATGATTCCAAGGCATATGGTTTTGTTCTTGTTAAATTTGCTGATGATGGATCTTGCTGCCTTTACAGAACCTGTAATTCATTATATCCTCGATATCAGGTTCAGGAGATGATTATGAATGCACATGTATTAGGCGATTTGTTTAGATTAATATATGGTATTAAATCTCAAGGAACAGAGATGTCATGTGGCGTTTTCCTTTTTATCGGATCTCTATGGTTTATGTTTTGACTTTGACCTTCATTAATCATATTGCAGAGAACCAACATGTGATTTCATGAACATCTTTCTCTCCCTTTTCTTGAATCATGTTTTGGTTTAAGGGATGGTTAACTCAGTCCTTTTGAGTTTTGATTTGCCGTACTCTTTCCAGAGACGGACGTTATATGCATGTGATCACAATAATGGAGCTACTTAGTTTACATGAGAATATTCCTGTGACTCTGCTATTAGCTTATTATACTACTAATTATCTTTTATTATAGAAGAGAAGCTTAGGATACCGTACTTATTCCTTTGAATAGTTTAATAACCACATTCCACTTGGTGATTA
>NC_025693.1:33628601-33629931 GCF_000633955.1 Camelina sativa
CTACACTCATCTTGAAAGCAGAAGAAAACTACTACTAGTACACACTCCAACTGTTTTTATGACTCCAAGGCATATGGTTATTGTTCTTGGTAATTTGCTGATGATGGATCTTGCTGTCTTTACAGAACCTGTAATACATTATATCCTCGATAACAGGTTCAGGAGATGATTATGAATGCACATGTATTAGGCGATTTGTTTAGATTAATAGATGGTATTAAATCTCAAGGAACAAAGATGTCATGTGGCGTTTTCCCTTTTATCGGATCTCTATGTTTTATGTTTTGACTTTGACACTCATTAATCATATGGCAGAGGAGAACCAACATGTGATTTCATGAACATCTTTCTCTCCCTTTTCTTGAATCATGTTTTGGTTTAAGGGATGGTTAACTCAGTCCTTTTGAGTTTTGATTTGCCGTACTCTTTCGGACGTTATATGCATGTGATCACAATAATGGAGCTACTTAGTTTACATGAGAATATTCCTGTGACTCTGCTATTAGCTTATTATACTACTAATTATCTTTTATTATAGAAGAGAAGCTTAGGATACCGTACTTATTCCTTTGAATAGTTTAATAACCACATTCCACTTGGTGATTAAAAGTACAATTCCGTAATTATTGCTATGATTACATTATCCTATTATTTTAAATCTTCTGATTACTTTAACATAACTCTAACTTCCATTCACATGGCTGTTCCGGGAAGAACGCAAACTGCAGAAATAGAAACATGAACCATTCTCTCTCTCTCTTAACAGGCATAGCATTTTGGATTCTTGTGAGTTTGATTTCTGCTTAGAGTTAAAATACAAAACACAGACGTTTAGTCCACTTGTTCTTCTCTACTTTCATTAGGTTCTATATACTGAGATAAAGATCAACTTCTATAGTTTCCAAATTAACAAAATCTTCGGTTACCATGAATTATCTTGCATATGTTTCTACTGACTTGTGTTGCAAATGCAGACGACTGGATTACAAAGGAATTTATAAAAATTTGTTTGAATCTCAAATATTGTTTTTGCCTGATTTGCTTATACAGTATCTGATTTGTTCTTGTAACACGATGCTACTGCGTTTGTAATCAGGAATAGATAGTTAGATCAATGGGCTGGTGGATTCTTCTGAGAAATTCCACCAGAGCAGAGAAAAAAATAAATTTTAAGTTTTCATCAGTCTGAGGTAGCCACAACAAAAGTCAGAAACAGAACAGAGAGGTCCTTATAATAGTTTCAATGATCTGTTTGTACATTCCATTATTCAGAAATGTATCCTCTTATTCGGAAGTTTTGAAGCACACAAATCCATATTCCTAGAGAAAA
>NC_025693.1:33632439-33634794 GCF_000633955.1 Camelina sativa
ATTAAAGATAAAGAGAAAGAAGAAAATTCTTCCCTATCGATCTTGATGTCGTCAAGGTATGCCGAGAATGCTGGCCAGTCGGAAGGGGAAGACACCATCTTCACCAAGTCTGAGCAGTCGGTATAGAAAGCCACGTCTCTGAAGTCATGGCCGATCATGCATCGCATCGCCCAAAGGAACGCTTCAACTTCAGCATGTAATGGAGATAGACTCTGCCGGAAATTCTTGGCTCCCAAAAACGGCAACGCTGTCTGGGCCGAGGTACAACACCATCCAGCACCTGCATACAAATCTCCTGCTTTCCAAGATCCATCGGTGAAGCAGCGGTATCCCGAAAAAACCGAAGGGAGGGAAGCAGTAGCCACCCTAACTGGTATCCCCGAAACTACTGGAATAGTTGTCAGTGGAGCGTCCTCTTCTTGAGCCTGCTGCCACGCTGCAGCTTCTCCCTCTGCTTCCTTTACAATATCCTCCGGCCGATCGACAATATTGTCAAAAACACGTGCATTCCTTGCTTTCCAAATAAACTACATAAGCCATGGGAAAGCCGCTACATGAGCCCCAGGGTTCTGTTTCCCTAAAAAGTGATCTACATTCGCATAAACAGATTATGTCGGGAAGGAAATAGGTCCCACCGGTACATGTGCTAGGGCCCAAACCTGGCGGGCCGGAGGACACACAAAGATGGCATGATTAATAGTCTCCATGTCCGCACCACATCATACACACCGTAAATCACAAGCAATACCCCGTCGTCCCAAATTTGCCAAAACCGAAATACAACCAGATAAAACCTGCCACATAAAATGTTGAATCTTGGGTGGGCAACGGGCCCTCCACACACTAGCGAGTAGAGGGGTAATGTCCGGGCCTGAACCAGTGGCTGCAAAAGTCCGAACCACATCATGACGTGCAGTGTGATAGCCTGATTTGACTGTGTACTTCCCTGTTTTTGTGAAATGCCAACCGAAAGGATCATCCTTTTGGTTACCACCCAATGGTATAGCCCTTATCAATGCAACATCAAGTGGATCAAAATGCTCATTAAGCATATCCATACGCCAAGTATTAGTTTGTCGATCAATTAAATGATTCATTTGAAGATAAGGGTCCTTTAACGGACCCTTATTGACAGCTGGTCTCGGGAATTGAGCTGGTACCCAAGGGTCAGACCATATAGAAATGGTGTCCCCAGAGCCAACCCGTTTAATAAGCCCTTTATTTACCAGAGAGCGAGCAGAACATATACTCCTCCATCCATAGGAGGGAGAGTATGACCTAATCGGATCCAAAGGATTCGTATTCCGATAATACCTACTTTTAAAAACCCTGGCAAACAGCGATTCTGGAGCGTCTATGAGACGCCATAACTGCTTAGCCAGTAATGCCGAATTAAAGTCATCCACATTCCTGAAACCCAAACCACCCAACTGTTTGCTTACACATAATTTCTCCCAGGCAAGCCAATGCATTCTCCCTAACTGACCATTAGTACTCCACCAAAAGTTTGCTACCGCACTGGTAAGCTTGGATGTAATTGCAAAAACATTACTCTATTAGTTTATTACAGAATGTTTTGAAGTTATTTATTACCGAAAACAATTTTAATACTGAGGATTCAAAGATTGCATAGAAATAAATGTAATACTGAGGATTCAAAGATTGCATAGAAATAAATGTAACTTTAAACATTTGTAATAATCACAAAAATACTGATGGGAACAAAAAAGAGAAAAAATTGGTATATGGGTAACTAGTTATGTGTAGATGGATATCTTAAAAATAAATTAATATTTAAAATTTAAAACATCTTTGTTTTGAAGATCTGAAGTGTCTCTAGACTCTAAAAAGACACTAATTAACATATTCACACATTTAAAGATACTTTAAAAAAAAATTAGTTTTAAAGATACCTATCACATTCACAACATGACTAATGAGAATCTGTGGTTAATATCTTTAATTCATTTTTTAGATTCTACTAAAAAAATTAGTTCACTACATAATTCAACTTTCCTAGTTTTGTTTTTAATATTTTTAAAATAAATTATACAATTTTTATTGGATAATTTGTTAAAATAATAAGGAAAAACCTAAAAACTGTACCAAATCAAAATTAATTTTAAACGACACGAAAAAGTATTCACATAAATTATGGATACCCCTATAAGATGTATTGGATTTCCAAACCAAACCAATTTAGTATTTTCTTCAAAAGTAGTAAGAAATATTAATACAATTTGAGTATCACAGTGACTTTATACATTACCTTCAGTAGTAAGTTTTCTTTCCATATCCTGAGAATATATTGCCACGTGTTAGTCACCAAACCACACTCTCATCACACTCACACAC
>NC_025693.1:33635345-33671607 GCF_000633955.1 Camelina sativa
AAAAAAAAAAAAAAAAAAAAAAAGGTCCAATTTGATCAAACAAACAAATTCGAAGAAGAGAGAAAAAAATCTCCGGCGAGATCAAATCTTCTTTGTTAGTTTTATTCAGAACATGGCGGCCGCGAAACTCGTGGCTTTGTTACTATTTCTCGCCTTGGTTTTCAATTTCACCACTTGTCTCGTCTTCGCCGACGCTGGAATCGACGGCGGTGAAATCGAATTGGATCAACTTAATTCTAAAATCCGTGCCCTAGGTTTTTACAACTCGGAATCTTACAGTTACTTCGATTTTTTTAACTTTGTGCGAATTCTCAATTTATGTTTTGTTTTGTGGGTTTTGTGAAGAATCTCAAATTGATGAGAAAACAAGAGAACTTAAAGGGAGAGAAGAGTTATTAGCAGAGAAGGAGAAGCTTCTTCAAGAGAGACAAGCCAAAGTTGCTTCTCTGGAGACTGAGGTTTCTTCACTTAAGGTATGCATGTAGTGGTGTCTCACTTCAATTTACTTCCTTGTTCACTCATCTTTGTATACTTTTCTAATCTTGCTTTCAGTTTGGAGTCACTGATTGTGTTTTTTTTTTGCTTCATCAGAAAAAAGGTTCATCAGATTCTGTGGAATTGTTGAGTAAAGCACAAGCACGAGCTGCTGAGTTAGAGAAGCAGGTGAGAGATCTTTATATTTTGAGAACTCATCTTGTATATGTATATGCATGTAAGTNGAACTCTTCTTCTGCCTCACGTAAAAGAACATAGAATGCTTGGTGGCTAAGGTACTCTGTTGGTATTGTGTACCTCTTCTTCTCTAACCCGACCGAGACAGCTAGNTATGGTATTAAATCTCAAGGAACAGAGATGTCATGTGGCGTTTTCCTTTTTATCGGATCTCTATGGTTTATGTTTTGACTTTGACCTTCATTAATCATATTGCAGAGAACCAACATGTGATTTCATGAACATCTTTCTCTCCCTTTTCTTNATTTTGAGAACTCATCTTGTATATGTATATGCATGTAAGTTGCTTAATTCTTTACTCTCAACGTTTCAGGTTGATGTACTCAAGAACTTTCTAGAGCAGAAAAACAAGGAGAAAGAATCGATAGAAGCACGGAGTAGTGCAGCTGAGAAAAAGCTAAATGAATTGAACTCGAGACTTGAGAAAGTATGTTTTTTACATCCTTTGGTTCCTTTTTTCTCGTGAGTCATGTTATTAGTATCTCTGTTAATCAATTTATATAGCTTAACTCTGGTCGTGCAAAGTAATTGATTTTTCTTATTTAATCTACCTTGTTTCCATCTTTTGCTGGACTTTTTTTAAGGTTTTAGCCAATTAAATGTAGCTCTTGAGTAACTTTTTTTGGTCTTTCCTTTTGAGTTTTTGTGTCCCTAGTTATATTATCTGTTCTGCAGGACAACTCCTTTTCAAAGTCGATGTTTGGTTTTAATGTAGAAATTGGAATTGTATGCAAGTCAAGTATGGATGCGTGCTTTTTGTTTTTTTTTGCCAAATTTAACAAGAGAGTCCTGCAGTTTCACAAGACAAATGAAGAGCAGAAGAACAAAATACGAAAACTTGAGCGTGCTCTTAAACTCTCCGAGGTATGATGATATGGTGCTCATGGTTTAAGTTTGGTTCTCCTCGACTTTTTGGTTTTTTTCCATCACTTTTTAATCTTATCAAAATGAAATTTTAGGAAGAAATGGTGCGGACAAAGTATGAAGCAACCACAAAGGCTAAGGAACTGATGGAGGTTCATGGGGCGTGGCTTCCCCCTTGGCTTGTTGTACACTGGGCTAAATTTCAGGTAAATAGAGTTTGTCTCTTACGACTTTCTGACACAATAGATTTTCTCAACTGAGGTCGGCACTTCCTGAACTCAGACTGTTGCTGGGACACATTGGGACGCCCACGGAAAACCAGTTATGGAGAAAGTAACTCATAAGGTACTGTTTGTTTATCCATTGGAATGGTGATACATGTCTATTTAAGGAAACGTATGTCTAATGAAGTTTAATTATCTATTAGGTGACACAAGCCAAAAATCAAGCTGAAAAATGGGCTAAACCGCACATGGCTAATGTTAAAACTGTAAGCAGCTTACAACCAATGTCTACCATTACTCCTCATGAGGCACTTATGGTTATGCTTATGCTTACGCAATTCTGTTTCCAGAAATATATTCCGGCCATGAAAGAGACTGTTAAAACACATGTTGAGCCACACGTGCAAACACTATCTACCAAAGCGAAAGAGGCTTACCATGCTTCCAAGAGTGCAGTTACTCCACATATTGTCAAGTTTCAAGAACATATAGATCCCTATTACCAGGTGAAGTATTTTTCTTTTTGTTTTTGATATTAGTCTTTCAGCTTATCGTTGATGACAATATCCACTTAATGCGTTCTGTTTTTGCTCTCCAGGAGGCTAAAAAATTTAGCAAGCCATACGTTGATCAAGTAGCCACGGCCACAAAACCACATGTTGATAAGGTGAGAGCTACCATGAAACCTTACACAAAGAAGGCGGTTCACATCTACAAAGAGTCCCTAAAATCTGCCTCAACGTATCACCATCAGGTCAGGATGGGAAGCACTGTGTATATTATATATACATTCTAGTTATGAATAGTAGTATCATTTCTGGAGGAAGATGTTGTCTTTTAAGCTGATAAGTGTGTCTATCTGTGAAGCTTCAAGCTAATGTCGAAAGAAAATTGAAGAGCCATGAGCTGATGGAACCTTTTGCCACGAAAGAGTTCATTTGGTTTACAGTATGTTTTCTGGTCTTGTACTCTTAAGACATCATGCTTTTTTGTTCTTTTGCCTCTCAACTTAAAAGTTGAAAAACTGTTCACTGCAGGCCTCTGCTTTGTTGGCGTTACCCATCTTCATAGTGTACAAATTTCTCTGTTCGCTCTTCTGGCAAGTTTCTTATAACCAATCATTATCTATAAGATGCTAATATTAACTTTCAGTATATTGCTCTCTAGTTAGTACAGATACACCATCCTTGATTTCACTTAATGACCTTCAGTGAGCTTGTTATATGTTTATTGTAGCACAAAGACAAAGAAGCCTATCCGACAGCCTCATCACCATACTCGCCGTAAGGCCAAAAGGGGTCATTCTGACAAGTGAAGTCACATGATGACGCTGTTGTTACTTCCGCGTGCTATAAATATTAGAGGTACATCTTACATTATGCTTAAATACACGTCGCAGAATGGATCTGGAACAAAGAATGTGCAGTCGTTGAATAGGTCGTTAGGCCAAGCCAGAACTTACTTTCCATAGAATTGAGTCTGACTGATGTTGATATATGGATAGTGTGTCCCGTTTCTGAATCATAAATGCATAGTCCTTATGTTAAGTGCTCATGTAGTGTAAAAGCTGTAACTGACTAGTGACTGAGGTTAAATCTTTGGAGTGATTTGTGTCAAGTGAGCTTGACCTTTCGCTATACTCTTGCAGGTAAAGACGGATTTTGATGCGTTCTCTTTGTGCCTCAGCAACAGTCTATATGTTTTCTTCGTTAGTATGAAAGAAACAGCTTATGTTAGAGGTATCTTATGGTTTAAGCTCGCTGTGCACAAGTGTTTCTTCACTCTCTCTCTCTCTCTCCGTTTTTGAGATGCCTTTTGGATATAAAGTTTTCAGTCTTTTTATACAGAGAAGATTAGACATCTAGAGGAAATCTAGCAAGGGCTTGGTTTGTGTATTTTGTGATTTATGTGGATAAAATTTGGGAGTTCCTCCATTACTCTTTTTTAAAAGCCATGTTTTTTTTCTTTCTTTTATCCTTTTTGAAATATTGGGAAATATTACAGCTTTTATTTTATTTGTAACTGAAAATCATAGAGTCGCACCATAATTGGCTTGACTAACCTTTGAATCTTGATATCTTCCTAGAATAGGTAAACAAATGCGACAATAAAAACAAACAAAAAGGTTTTACCAACAAGTAAAGGGAATTTTCTTCCGCGTGCAAACAAAATAAGAACCATAACTTAAACTGACAATTACCACTTTAATAAGATGCCCAGTATCCATCCAAGTCCATGCACTGGCTCATCTCCACATTTCCGAACCCGTTTTCGCCGTTGAACGAAGCACTAACCGAAGCGACATCCTCGAGTGACACAACAGGAGGCGGCTGGACCAGTGCACCGCCAAGGTTGAGATTGAGCCCTGAGACAGGCATGTGGACGTTGTAGTTCATTAGCTGCTGATGATGAGCAGAGTCCATGGTGGTGCTTGTGGAGGCACGGAAGACCCTAGAGAGCTCGGCTAGGTGAACCGCGTTAGCCATGATGGACTGGTTAATATTGAGGCTTGGGTGTGGTTGTAGATGCGGTGGGAGTTGAAGGAGGTCTGATGAGTAATTAGGGTTGTTGTTGTTGGTTGATAGTAATGAGGCTCTTACGTGGTTGTGGTTATGACTTGTGCTGCTGCTACTGTTGCTTATGTATTTCTTGGTTGCTTCTGTTTTCTTGAATACTCTACACACTACCCACTCGTCTTGCTGCATTTACGTGTACCATCATAGATACGAAGTAAGAATTATTGAGCTAGCTAGTATATATAAATATGTAAAAATATTATACCTTGGAGGTTCTGTAGGAAGACTTAGAGTGAAGTCGATATTCATGCATGACCCAACTAGTCTTCTCCCCACGAGGAGCTCTTCCTCTGTAGAAGACCAAAGTCTTCTTCATTCCGACCAACTCGGATGTTGTGCTATTGAATATCTCTTTGTCTTTTCCGGTGGTTTTCCAATATCCTGTATTCGTCGCCCTATTCGTCCTCACCCCTGTCGGGTACTTCCGGTCCCGTAGACTGAAAAAGTACCATTCTTTTCCTCCCATCTTCGCCTTCTCTATCAACAATTTACTCAAACAGAAACTTTGTGAATAACTTGGCGAATTAACTTTTTTTTAAAAGAAAAAACATTTCCAAAATGTGAACATATTACTAATAATTAAGCTTTCTGCTTCTAGAATCGACGATAATAATATATTATTTTGTGACGATTAGTAAAGCGACTCTTTGAAAAGATGGTATTGTTGGTATGTTAGATGAATCCTAGAGTAATGAAGTTAACTGTAAAATAGTGGTAACATTTTGAGCTGAGTAATACTAATATGATGAATGTTTTAGGTTTTTTAGATGAGTGATTTGTTATTTATAAAGTTATATTTTTTAAAAATGTGTTATTAAGCTGAATAATCCGCACAGTTTGGAACCAAGATAACTAGATAAAAAACAAAGATAATGTTAGTTTATCAATATCTTGATTATGGATGGAACTAAAGACAAAATAAGTTGATGAGAAATTAACGTACGTACGGTAGTGAATGCATGACTTCCGTTCATGTAACTAATGTTTGTTAGGAAACTTCATCGTGTGACTTTCTATTTTCAAGATACATGCTTACTTTTTTCTCTCTCTCTTTCTATACCGAGCATTGTTTAAGGAAACTTCATCTATTCCAAAGATTCTTTTGATAAATGTATTCCATATATTTTACATTTATATTGTGACCGAAAGGAAAAAGGGAAAAAAGATTTTTACATCTATCTAGCCTTCGCACCAGTGCACCACAACCACATGCTTATCCCTTAGTTTTTTTTTGGGGGGACAAATTCATTAGTTTATAGTACAAGAAAATAGTTTTATAGATTGTGAATGGGATAGCTAATACAAAGGAATTACAACCAATGATGTACTCTCTTTAATTTTACACTAACTGACTTACGACTAGTAATCTAGAATATCCTCATGACATTATTGCATGCATTTTCATAAGGCGAATTATATATATAATGGGTGTAAATATATCTAATGAACTTTTAGATGCTTCCCAAAATAGAAGATCATTAAATTTATGTGTACATGTGTAGATCTAGTATATACATACATATATATATGTGTGTGTGTGGCATGTTCTCAACATTCAATGACTCATTTCTATCATTTTCCTCATGTATGTATTATGTATACCATATATATGCTTAAAGTAGAAGAAACACATAATTTTGGTTTTTAATATGTTCAAAAAATTGCTTCGGATATTTTCTAACCCAAATAAATAAGGTCATACCAATCTTGAATAAAATCAACGATGTATATCAATATGCACATGTATCTATCTACCCATCAAAAAAAAATTATCTACATATCGATCGAAGAGATATACATGTGATCTTTTATGTGTGTGTGTGCGCGCGTGTGTAGGAAGAAAGTAATAAGAGTAATTAACGTACCAGGAAGCTCCCACGGTTCGGACTTGTTGAGATCAACGTCGGCGATTGCTTTGCCTGTGAAGTTTTGATCGGCGATCTTATTAACCAAGTAATAAGATATTAGCTCCTCATCCGTTGGATGAAATCTGAAGCCTGGCGGCAAAGCTTCTTCTTCTTTCTTCTGCTGTTGGTGATCTCCTTGTTCCATTTTATATGATCTTTAGTCCAGATCCAAGAACCTTTCTATCTCCTTGAAACACATATAGTAACATGTCTAAGATTCACAATCCATAAGATAAAGGTACTAAAAGAGGAATTCGAAAAGAAAAAAATAACAAGAGATATGACAAGTATAGGGTGAGATATTGGGCTTACTTGTATGGAAGAAGAAAAACCAGACAACCAAAACTTTTATGAGATTAGGGTTTTGGTGGTATTTATATATCACTAGACAGGGATGACTTGCGACTATTCTAAGGAGGAAAATATGAAGGAAGAGGAGAAAAAAATGAAGGAAGAAGACAAAATAAGGGTAGGGTTTTTTCTTCTTTTCTTCTTACTTTTGTCGTGCATGTGATTAAAAAAACAATTATTATAACACGGTTTTGCCTTTATTAATTATAATATATACACATATTTATAAGTTCTTGCATATTTAGGAAATTACAGTTACCATCCAAGATTGCAAAACATGGAACTTTAAAATGAAGACTGCTTTGTAAGATACTACTGTTTTGTAAGTATTTACATTTTATTGTTTATGCGATTATCTATAAATAATTGAATTAACATTACTATCTTATCGAGTAGAAATTATAATGTAGAAAAAGAGGAAAATGTGGAAGAGACTAGAGAGTGTGTGCATGAAGCTCTCACCTAATAAGGGTCTTCAAGTACAAGGTACATGCAGCTTACCTCCCACGTCCAAATTTTATCCTTTGTTTTTTTTGTGTTGTTGGTCAAGAAATTCTCCTTTTAGACCCTTACTACACTAATTCATCTTACCTTATAAATATATGTCCCCTGAAATAATTACGTTGGGAGGTATATAGTTTTTCTCACCTGAACAATTAATATTATTCCAAAAATTAATTATTTGTCTATGTAATTTTATACATATTAATAAAATATAAAGTTGACGACTTTGTCTTTTCAACACATTTTTTTATCCATTCATGTTCATTATTTACTAGACTTGGTGTTTATTTACATAAGATTCGGTTGTGTTCTTTTTCTATTATTGTTGTGAATCGAATCGAGCAAGAAAAAAAGAGAATCGTTTTGTCTCCCTACTATTATCCAAATCCGCAAATGAGCCTAGAAATCGTTTATCACTAGGAATCAACAAGGTTTGAAAGAAAAATGGTGATGATTTCTCTTAAATATAGTTGATGATGACTATGATTAGTTTGAACAAAAAAAAAATCTCTTCCTATCAAGACCACAAAATGACCAATATTAATTAAGTTCTATAATGTATCTTATACTTCAATTTGGAAAAGAAATTTTTTTGAAACTTTTACCAAAGATATAATATGGATGACGGTTTGTATAACTGTTGTCTCCTTCAATTGTATCTTTTAAGGATTTCATATAATCATTCAACAACCCGCAGATTCATTTGCTCCATTACTATTCACAAAAATGAAAAATGTTGTTAAAGAAATTTAGTAACAACAAAATTTACCAATTGGAAATCAACCTAGCACTTTAGATACTCTCACTTCGAGATCATTTGGTATAAACTTAATAGATAATCACATTTCCTTTACGGTCCAAATATTGCGGACACACTATTGGTTTGCTTCAAAACTTTTTACGACTTGTCCTAAAATATTAATGATACCCGACAAAGAAGCGTATATAGTAGTAATTAATAAGTCGAAACCCAACATTTCATTTAGAAACTCCGGTTTGACTTACTAATAGCTAGTATAGGATATGAATAACTTGATCACAAAACAACAACATATTTACGTACACTAATATTCTCATATTTAGAAACAATTAGCTTGGAGTACGTCATCAAAAGTACAAGAAAAATTGCACAAATTCGCTTACTTAGTAGACATTTAACCCCAATCAAGTGTATTGTATCAATGAACTCAGTGGTGTCGTCCAAAAAATAGATAATTTTATCGTTAACTAAAATAATATATTATAATTCTATCAGATGAAACATGCCGATTTTGAAAATAGCCACGACAATTATATACTTTGAGAAGATATATTACTATATACTATATATTATAGTATTTTCCCTCATATATATTCACAGTCTTCCAGAAAATACAATAGGTTTAACTTATCAAACACTTCATGTAAAGAAAACGAAATGCGTCTTTAATCAAGGACGAGTGTCCCGATCATTAGGAACCTACCGTTCTTTGTACATTTTAGTCTTAATGTTTCCTCCGAAGCTATCACCATTACGTATAACGATTTTTTTATTAGCAAAAATATGTTAAAAGATTGTTATAATCTGTTTACAGTTCAAAATCTTCAAAATGTTAAGATATACTCACTCGTACAAGAAATTACGACACGTTCATCTCATCAAATCATCTTTTGCGTGTGTTATATTAACTCTCCTATTCTAATATGTTATTGGGTAACCACGTTTTACTACGAAGAATTATTAAAAATTTCCGTTAGAAAATAATCTTAATTAAGTAAATTTGCATGACTATGTAATTTTCAGAAAATCAAAACTATATATGCATGATAATAGAAACTATAGTGGCACTTTGTGCTATATGATGTACTTATTAATTGGGTTCATTTTTGCATCCTATCGCAAATCCATTTTTTTTTCCCCAATAAAACTTTTACATCTTATTAGTGAATAGTGATGTAAAAATTCGTTATTTTTAAGAACTCTAAAATTTAGTCGTTCTGAATATTGCATGGCGGACACATACACAAATTGTTACAAACGTAACGTAATTTGATTGATACGGATATACATGTATGTTTTGGTAGTATCCACCGAGGTGTGTGAACGTTCATCGATGTGTTACAACTGAGCCACTCACCACAACCTAGCTCCACCTGTGGTTATATGTATTACCCGAGAGGCCGAGACATATCTAATGTAATTTAAAACTGTTTTGGTAATTCCATAAAAAGTGACGAGAAAAAAGTAATATATTACTATTAGTGAATTACAAGTTGATTATAAACATATCTACTTAATTCAGAAAGTGACACATTCATGGAAAAAAGGATTTGATTGATGCGGAATTCATGCTTGGTATGCTACTTGTAACACACTTCATATATAATTGTGGTATTTTTTTACCGTATAATTTATCAATAAAAATATATTTATTTCTGATTTGTCTTGTATCTAAATTTAATAATTGTTTGCACAAATTTGCAAGCAACAATCTTTTGAGATGGACACGTACCTTGTAGTCCAATCCCAATAGTAGTATCGACTTATAAATTTTGTGTGTTTACTTTATGTTTTCACTTTGCTACATTTCTAAGTACCGTTTTGGCTTGTTTGAGGTCTTTTCAAAACCTTTAATTTATCTTGATCAATGAACATATACATTTTTTACTATCTTAACAAGATTTTTAAAGATGAAATATCGACTCGACTGCTTATTATAGAAAAATATTAAAAGTTACTATAATATAAGATTAGTGTAATTATGTGATTCTAATATTTATATGGTCGATTGGTTTCAAATTTTGAGCCTTCCATTTCATTTATCTATTCGTGAAGCATTTCCATTTTTTTGTTTTTAAATCTTTTTGTTTTTAAGTTTCATTTAATATATATTGTTACTCTAACTTTCAAAATTTTATGGTTTTATACGTAAGCATGAATGTAACTTTTTAAGAAACCCAATTGTATCTAGTTATTTTTGAAATATATATAAGAAAATAAAATAACTAATAACATAACAATTTCCAAGAACCAATACATCATCTACTCTTGAGAGAACCAATTGTAAAACGGCTTCAGCAACCATTTTTTTTACATTGATTAATAAACCAAAAACAGCATGTGGTCTTAATCTTTAGAAGTAAAACGTCATGATATGTCGCCTAATTCCACAACACACGCCTTTTTTATGATCACACAACAATTGTAACAGTGTCAGTCTTTTATTTTTACTCTACAGTTAATCTTGACCGTCTATTCAAATTTACGATGACGTGTCTTTCCACGGGTAACTTAATCTTTTAACCCCGCCTGTATCGTCTTTTAACTAAATGTAAAAAAAAATAAAAAATATAAAAACGAACGGTTGAAAAGAGTGAAAATATCTACAGAGAAGAGAGAGAGAGAGCGGAGGTTTTTTGGTTTTGGCGACGGAGCTTTTCTTTTTGAGTCTCTCTCTCTTTACCGTACAAATGGCGCCGCCGAAGGTCGACGGAGAAGGGAAAGGGAAAGCTGTAGCTACTACTGTGCCGTCGACAAGAGTGCTACGAAGCATGGATCGGAAGACTCGAAGTGACACTCGGCGAAGCGGTTCTTCTTCTAAGCTTGTTCAGCTCGAATCTCCTGAGAAGAAGAAAAGGAAGACGAAAGCGAAGGCTGGTGGATCTGCGACGAAGAAGATTAAGAAAGAAAAAGAAGAAGAAGAAGAAGAAGAAGAAGAAGAAGAAGAAGAAGAGGTCGCTGTGAAAGTTGAGAAAGAGGAGGAGGAGGAAGATGGTGAAGATGATGCTGCAGAGGAAGCAAAGGAAGAAGAAGATGACGATAACTCTGGGAAGAAGAAGATTGTGATCGAGCACTGGTAAACGAATTTGTCTTCTTCCTTCTTTTTAGGGTTTTTTTTTTTTTTTTTTGGAGAAATTTGGGGGCAAATGTAGAAGCGAGTATTTAGGGCTTTTTGTTCTCCGATTTTGAAGCTAAATCTTTTGGATTTTTTTTGGAAATTTCGTGGTTCTTAGGGTTTACTCTTATCTTGTTGTTAGGTTTTCGTTCTTTGAATCTTCTTGATTGTAATTGGTGTGATGTTTGAGGAGAGAAATCTTAAAGTGAAGTCATTGTATATGAATGATGCTATGTCTCGTTACATTGCTGAAGTGTGTTGTGGTTTTGGTGAAGCAAACAATGCAAATCGTTCAAGGAGAAGGCAAATCAGGTGAAGGAAGGTTTGGAGGAAGCTGTTCCTGGCATCATTGTGACTGTGAATCCTGATAAGGTAGTGAATCCTTCAGATGTATATATGTTGTCATAAATGCTTGTGGGTTATGATTGTTTGAAGATGTTTGACACAATATGTGATGCATTAGTATGCTAATTTTTTTTCCCTTTTCTGATGTGTTTTAACAGCCAAGGCGTGGTTGCTTTGAGATTCGAGAGGAAGGTGGTGAAACATTTATCAGTCTTTTGGTAAGCTACTTCATTCTTTATACTAATTGAGTCATACTTCTGTGAGTGGCTTTGTTCCATTTGAATTGAGTTTTCTTATCTTGTCCGTTCTACATCTCGTAACATAGTTTCTTTCATGGTATGGTATTGAAATTGGAAATCAGTTTGAGATCCGTCAGCTGAGTCAACTGATCACTAATGTGGTTTACTTTATGTTTTCACTCTGCTACGTTTCTAAGTACCGTTTTGGCTTGTTTGAGCTTCGTGCTAAGTCCTTTGAAACAAAACTAACTACCAGATCAGATTGTTAGTGACTAGGTATACAATAAGAAATAGTTTGCTTTCATGTTATATAGAAGATGATGTGACTTTCTTATGTAGGGTATGAAGCGCCCATTTACACCGATGATGGAACTGAAGATGGAAGAGGTCATTAAGGACATCGTGGAGAAGATTAAATGACATAGGAGTAATAGTTTCTATCAATGCTGAGTCTTTTGTCTATTCCTCAGCCATCGGCTAATAGGCTTTAATATTTGACTCTCTAGAGCAACTGCAAGACTTTTTAGGATTAATTTTTAATGGTTTGGTGAAAACCCTTCAACCACCAGTTCATCATTTTTGCAGTGCTTGATCGGCTTTGTGCAGGTTATTGAAGCTAAAACTTTCTGATATATTTCGTTGATTTGAAATGATTTATGTAGTTTGGTATTAAGTCGTCTTCGTAATGCTACTATGCTAGTTTGAAGCAAGCGTTAGTTATGTTATGGATTGGATGAATGAAGATATAACATTAAAGTTACAATTTGGTAATACAAGTTTCACAAGACAGAACATCACACTTTTGCCTAATGATAGATGATTGAGGTACAATAATGTGGGTAGAAATTGTTCGTGTAATTGATCCACTTCATATCACCATTGCCTCTGTCTTAATCCATCTTAGAACCCAGCAAAGCTAGCAACAAACCCGAGAACGAGGACAGCACCAAAGTTCAAGCCAGTCTTAGACGCAGAAGAAGGTGGTTCAGCCTCGTCAGCTGCTGGCATCTTTTTCTTACCAGACTTCTCTGGTGCCGGAGCTGGTGAATCAGCTTCTGATGGTGCTGATGCAGGTGCGGTCTCTGGAGCTAAACCAGGAGGAGAGTCTGCGTAATCTTCTTCCTCAGCTGGTCCAGGAGCTGGAGTGGCAGCACCCTTCTTGGTGGGAGATGGAGCTGGTGGTGAAGACATGGGTGGGGGTGGAGGAACCTTAACCGGAGCCCCAAGTCCAGGAGCCACAATGGGCATGCTGATCTGGACCACAGAGAGATTGTATGGGTTACGGAAGACTGTCGTAATGTACTCAGCGGTTTGGGGAGCGCCTTTCACACCGGAACCGAAGTAAATCTTTCCGTTAGATTTGGTGCAGTTGAGGAAACCGTTTTGCTGTTGTCCCAAACCGGTGGACTGGTAAAGGGTAGTGAGCAATGTGCTCTTGTCCTTGAGAGCCTTGAGCTTGAGCTCATCAAAGTAGTCAAGAACAACATGGTTCATAAGAATGTTCTTGAGCTCTTCCTCGGGTCTACCAGAGATGGAACCAATAGCGTCGTTGCTAAGAGCCAGCACGGTGATGGTTTGACGTTTGTTGATAATCGGCGTGAGCTCGGTCTTGGCGAAAAGCTCAGTCATGCTGCTGAATTCAGGGTATTTCTCGAGCGCTCGGGTTATGTTAACCGCTGATACAATGGAGGAAACAGCGAGTAAGATGGCGAGACAGAGGAAAGAAGAGGAGACTTTGAGACCCATTTATGGGTGTTTTTATTTATTACCCTTATTGTTCTATATTAAAAGCTCAAACCTCAAAGCCTGAGTTGCAATAGGAGGATCAGCTTAGGTATATATACAGACTTAAAGAAGCGTTCAAGATTAATGGTGCCGAGACATTTACTTATATATTTGTGCTGGCTAAATTTGAACTTGACATTATTGTTGTTACCTCTATATTTGGCTTTAGACTGTTTTATTTTGTACCTTTGGTTTTAGGGACTGATATTGAGATTTGTTATTTTATGCAAAGAATGATGAGATGTTACAACATAAAATAGGAGAAATATAGAGATCAACGTTGAAGATTTTTAGTCCATAATCTTTATTTAGTAGTGACAGGGCCTCTGTTAGGGGGTTCACCAGGTAAACTAATGGTTTCAGCTAACTAACTAGTTTAACTATTTGATTCCAAAACTATTAGATTAGGATCCGTTTTAACAAGTTCCTAGTCTAATTAGATAGTCTTTGTAATTAATGTATTTTTTTTTTGTCAACATTGTAATTGATAGATTTAATCATTTAAAGACATAAATGTAAATTTTTGTTGATGTTAAGCCCTTTTTTATTAGGGAATCAACTTTTAGCAAGAGACGAAGAAATCGAAAACAAGTAAATTATGTTATTATCGGAGGAGGAGGGGAGCTATTATTTTGTTTTTTTTCAGCCAATCACAAGGCTTTATTTCTTACCCACGCGCATAAAACGCGAGTTGCGCGAGTGTAGCCAATTCCTGTGGGTTCTAACCTACCAAAATCATGCCTATTTAATTCGACACTCTTGTTTCCCAAATTGCCGTCGCGTGGCGTGGCGTGATTTTTTTTTTTGGTTTCTTCTTTCCAAAACCAATGTAAACCGAACCAAACTGTAATTTCAAAATCAAACCGTAATCAATTGTAATAACTCATAACAAAAAGAAATCTCTCTACAAGTTTGATTCAGTCTGCAACATATGTCTCATCACACACCATTGACTTAAACACACATTTTGTTTCAGATAAAAATAAGCAACTTCGAACTTTTTGATGTCGGTTTACCAAATTGAAGGAAACAAGGAAACAATCCAACAATACCAGAGTTTCAGAATTGAACTAGACGTGATCCTAGGTTCTAGATATTGAAAACATCTCTCAAATCACCAGACACTAATAATGACTCTTTATCTACGGATTAACCAAACTCTAGATGACTTTTAGATAAGATCAGAGCTCGACGTGCTTGAAGTGATACTCATCGATTGTCGAGTATATCAGACCATCTCCTTCCAGTGATTGGATAACGCCCCTATAAATACACCAGAAAGAAAACAAAGCAAACTCATGAACACAACAACTTTGACAGAGGTTATAAGGAGAAAGGAGAAAGGAGAAAAGAACGTACTCTAGCTTGTTCTTTGGGATCTTCAATTGCTGAGCAATTTCATCAATGTGTATACCCTGTTGTCTTGCTCTGCAATGAACAAATAACAATTATGAGACCGACTATAGGTGGTGCAGTGTGTACAGCAGACTCAAAGTCACAGGCAAGCAAAATGAGTTTTGATTCGAAGTGGTGCAAGGTAAAGCAAACTCACGTGCAAGCAGGTTGCTTTAGATAGTCTAGAATCATGTCATCCAAGTTCTTGCGACCATTCCCATCGTTTTGAGAGGACACCACCTAAAAAGAGAGCAACAACAATGATATTTTAAGCAAGCAAATCATGTCATGAAGGAAACCAAAAAAAAAAAAATACTTGGTGAATCTCAACGTACAGGGTTCAATGGTGCTGCCTGGTTTGTGTTAGATCCACCTTGAAACGTAGTGTTAACCGACTGAGTAACATCACCAGCTTGTTGTCCCTGTTGAGAAAACACATGTCAGAGAGCATTGATTGAAAATTGTGATCTTACAACAACAAAGTTAATCTTTTTGCTTTATTCCACTTTCTATTACCTGTGATTCAGAGTTCTGGGAGTAGAAGTGTATACACTCAATGTAGTGAAACGTAACCTCATTAAAGTCCATTATAGGCCTGCAAAAACAAAAACAATCTTTTAACACTCAAAATGACTTCACATATATATCTAACAACCTTAAGTAGAGTATACCAAAAATCTATTGCAAATGCCAAAGTTTCCATCAAAATACATACCTGACAGAGAAAACAAGAAGCTGAGTTTTCCCCTGAAAAGTCTTCAGATGACCATTGAGACGCACATAAGTTCCATCACTGTTTCATTTCACAACCTCACCCATTAGAAGACACTTCCAAAACAAATGTAATCTTTTACCATAAATCAGACAACAAAACTAAAAAGATACTAACCGCACAGACTCCATTTCTCTAGCGTCAAAAGATTCATTCACCCTATAAAGAAACGAACAAACATCACCAAATTATACAAATTTCACCTTAAAAAAAAAACTCTTTGAATCATCAATCAAAAAGTAATAGTATCTGTGTGTGTATACCATCTTTTACAGTCAATTCGTCCTGTACCATCATCAAGAGTAAATCTAACTTCTGTGACTTTTGAATCATCTTTGTCACACACTAGACCAACAAGTGAGACCTACAAATCAAAGCATCACACAATTCAGTATCCTTATATATAAACAAAATACAGTAGTAATCTAGAATCTGGTGAGATAGATTCATGTACGTTTGTAAGTGAGATCCCATTGATGACGAGACCAGATTTCTCACCACCGGATTGAAAACATTCAGTGATTTGCTTCACCGTCACTGGAACAAGACCTTGAAACTCACGATTCTGCAATATTTTTCACAAATCGGATTTAGCTAAATCGAATCAATCAAGTGCGCAAATCAATAGATTTGTTTCTGAAACTTTCGATCGGTTCAAATTAAGCGAAAAAAGGGGAAGATGTGATTAAAGTTACCTTAGCGGTGGAGGAAGAGGATTCGTAGGCCTGAGAAGGCTGAGAAGACATGAATCCGCCGCCGGAGAAGGCCGAGTTAGGCTCGAATTGGCTGCTGGAGAACATTTTTCGAAGCTTTCGGAAATCGGAAAACCCTAAGGTATTACTGAAGAGATTGAGAAGTTGAGAAGTGATTAAGAGAGCGATGAATTGAGTATTTCTTTTTGGGGGAATTTTCCCTCCAATTTTGTCCAGAGCTTCCCGCCTATTTAGGGTTAATAGTCCGCTCGTTTCCTATTTAGAAATTAATTAATTTAATTGCTGTATAAAACTAATTAATTTTAAATTATGAATTGTAAATTCATTAAATTTTTAGAGATTTGGTAGACAATAATTTTGATATTGGTTCTTGGTTTACTCTCAGTTCAGTTTTATTCTTCGGCTCAAAGTTTCGGTTTAGAGGGATTTGGGAAGGTGACAACTCGAACGAGGTAATCTTTCGTGTTAACCTCTAAATCTAAGCTCAATCATCTACTAGTGAGATATCATAGAGATTGGGAAAAAACTTTGGTACCGTTTACCAAGTTGATTTCATAATGCTTTGGATTTTACTGTGGTGTATGTGGTTACAATATATCAACAACTGGATTACCAATCGAAGCCTTAAATTGCCCTTACTCTTTACTAGTTTACTGGATAAAGAAAAGATAGATTAGCCCCTAATCTTTTACCAGAATACGTAGAGATTAGTGTAGTAGAGTATAGACTGTGTAGTAGTAGTTAACAAGAAAAAGAAATACAAAGTACTGGGCAAGAGATACAGACAGCAAACTCAGCCAAAACGTAACACTTTCAAAAGACTAAATCGGACAAAAAGGGACCCCAATAGGCCTACGATACTTTGGTACTATTGAGAAAAAAACTTTGATAGGTTCTGGATTCACTCGCCAACACAAGTTCCACAAAATTCTTTCCTGTGATCTCAA
Source organism: Camelina sativa (assembly GCF_000633955.1). Lineage (NCBI taxonomy): Eukaryota > Viridiplantae > Streptophyta > Magnoliopsida > Brassicales > Brassicaceae > Camelina > Camelina sativa. The sequence goes on from NC_025693.1 coordinate 33,652,575, forward strand.
ATCAAACAAAGAGAAGAGACCTGAATGTTTTGAGGAGCAAGACTTAATAAGTGACGTTGTTGGGGAGATTTCTGATGACGTTGCTCTTCATTCCGAGCCTGACACTGCTTCTTGCTCCTCTTTTGTTCATCTCTCTCAGCACCTTCATCCTCACTATATCCTCCTTTGAATGCACTGTTGCTAGACCCATTCTCTTGTACCTGTGTTTAAGATTTCATTTCAAGTCAGATTCTGCAATACTATTTCTAGACAAACACAGAGAGAAATGATCTCTGATGGGTAAAAGACAAACCTCGAGGTTAAAGAGTTGACAAGGTGCTTCTGAGAAGATGGGGGTGGCTTCTGTTTGTAGTAGCGCATGAATTCCCGAGACCCGAGAGTCCTAGAGGTTACTTTGTTATCGGTTCTCTTGGTGATAACAAGCTCAGACCCACCCAAAAGCTCTACGGTGTTCACTGACTCACCGGACACAACCATCTGATTTTCGTCTCCATTGACATAACTGCATAAACACACATCAAAAAGAAGAAACAATTAGTTCAAGCACATTTAGATAAGATTAGGTAATAAGATACCAACAAAGGAGAAAGCAGAAGAACTGGAACCTGCTGCTGTAGTCATAGAACTCTTCTAGCTCTGCATCTTCTTCATCACCACCATCACCATAATGCACTTTGCAATGACCTTTGGCATCCATATGCTTTCGAACAGCTTCCAAACTGCTAAACGGACGGCACAATTCATTGCAGTACAGACACACAAAGTCTCTCTTGACCTGAAACAACAACCATATATATAAGTAGCTATAAAACAACGATCTAAGATCAATGAACACAGAGCGCTAAACCGAATGCACAAACCTTTAGGCCGAGGTAAGTTAGAAACCCTTTAGGATCCTTCAAGTACTCGACATCAGGAATGAAGAATCCATGAAACTTATGCATATGAACCATACATTTCTCAATCGTCCTATGCTTCCTATCACACATCAAACAGCAAGAAGGGTCAAACTCAAACTCAATACCATCCTCATCCATATCTTCTTCTTCTTCTTCTTCATCTTCACCAGACTCATTCATTTCCGCATCCAAATCCTCATCCGAATCAACCTCAGTCCATTCATCCTCACTCTCTTCACTTTCCTCCTCCTCAATCGAACCCTTCAACTGAGCAGTATCATTCTTCTCAACACGACGAGGAGGAAGCTGCTTGATTATAGCTTTATCACCTTCCTCTTTGTTACTCGCCGAAGCCTTCAAAACATGACTCTTGGACTTAAGATGCTGCTCATGAGCCTTGGAACTCCTGTAACCTTTATTACAGATACCACAGGTATAAAGCATCGGTGCTTCAACAGCTTTGACCTTTTCCTGAGCTATAGCTGCTTGTCTAGCTTCAAATAGTGACTCTGTAACTCCAGGAACACCAGCTATCTAATAATAACATCATAATCACGGGAACAGGAACACAAATCACGATTTGTATAAGCTAAATCAAACTCTTAACGCAAACGAACAAGAAAACGTAAAAAAAGCCAAAAACACGAGAGAGAGATTGATTTGTATTCACCTTGCGCTTGAGATTGTAACGGTGCCATTCGGATTTGTAATGAAACTTTTGCTCAGCGTCGTCTTCGAACTCCTTGTTACACGAATTACACGCTAAACCTGACATATCTCTCTGTAGATCGATTGGAAGAAGAAGAGAGAAAGAGTTAGGAATGGGGTTTCTGTAATATATACGAGGCGACGGCTCCGTAGGTCGGCAAAAATTTTGTTCACGACTAAAAATATCCCCCAAAAGTCTGGTGGCGTAAAGCGGTGATGTTATATGGGTCGGGTTAAGACCCGTTCGGATTTGAATTTTGGCCCAAACTAAAATTAATTGGGCTTTATATCGGGCCCTTTCGCTTTAGTAATTGCGGTAGATTAGTTGCAAACTTGCTGCAATATAAAAATTAATTAGTCCCGAGAAAAAAGTCTGGTTTAACAATTAACACACACGCAAGAAAATTTATGTTCGATATTCTGTATCTATACTAGTATTTTTGCAGCAGTTTTTGCTTAAAAATACTAATAAGGAAAGTTTTAGCAATTAATGCTACTAATGCAATTAATTATGTCGACCTCTAGCAATTTTATATGGACCTCTTAGTATTTTATGGGTCTTTTGATAATTCATAATTTAAGGGCCTCCATTTATTTAGGTTGTAGACAAAACAATGTCCAAATTTTCATAGGACCCGCGAAAATATATTCTTTTACTAATAATCTAGATCAAATTTCCGGAAAATGAAATTGTAAATAAAATTTCCGGAAAATTACATTGCAATAACTATGACATTAATGATATTCTCAATTGCCAAAATGATTCTGAATACAAATGAGTAGACTCTTGATTTATAAGGCATTCAAACTTTAAAAACTTTTATTTGGTTTATTCCGCTTCTTTATTTTAAAGATTTTTAAAAGGTTAAATATGATAATATTATATCGTAGATACACAATAAATATTAAAAGTTAAGATGATATAGTATGAGTTAAAATATCTCGGGACGGGGTTATATAGCAGGACAGGTTTTATCGATATTTATATAAATTAAAAAATAGTAGTAATTCGGTGTTACACGGGTAAAACATCGTTTCATTATTTTGTTAACACTGTTAGTATCAGAAAATAGACATATCTAATTAAATTTAAATTAATATTATATAAAAATAAATTATATTGCGGTATTATATAGTTTATTTAACAATTATTATATAATTATAACATATTTAACCAACAAATACAATTTATATTTTTAATATTTTAATTATAAATAATTTTGCTCTGCGGTGTACCGCGGTCCTAATCTAGTGTAATATATAAACAAGGTATTGGATGTTTGGTCTGTGCCGTATCGTATACGGTAGACCTTCTCCAAAACAGTATCATGAACTCGAGTCCGATCGATTGACGAAGTCAATACATCTAAATCCTTAGACGAAGATAATATGTTAAAACAAAGTAATATATTTCTACGAATGTTTTTTTTTTTTTTTTTATCATAGTTGGTACGTATTGGTATCAAAGAAACGTAAGAAAGCTACTATGATACGGTACGGACTTCTTCCCAAGTTTTTTAGTCCATAATGAAAAGTTTGAATACGTAAAGGTGTTAATATATAAATACTAGTATATAGTTTCAGTCGTAGTGTAAAGGTTTGAATATGTATAATAAAAATTTCTAGGTCAATACTAACTTGACACGTTATTTGTCTACAGGGAACAAACTATGTCAAGTGTACATATATATACACATATATGAAGGTGAAGTAAATGTAGATATTTTGCTTAAGATGGAGACGTGGATAATAATAGTCATAGCTATTGCTTCTTGTGTTGGTGTTTTGATGTTTCTTGTTGCTTTGACTGGAAGCCTGGTCAAAGATGGGGCTGGTGAGGACGGAGGAGAAGGAAACACGGGAGGAGGAGGTCAGGTTATCCGAGGCAATGATGGCGGCCGTGTGGATGTGGGAATTCGTGGTTTCGGGTATCATGGAGGGTTTTGGAATAATGGTGGCCGAGATTATGGAATTCGTGGTTTTGGGGTTCATAGAGGGACTTGGAATATTGGTGGCCGTGGTGGCAGCGGCTGGTTTGGTGGTGGTGGAGGTTTTGACAGCAGCAGTGGCGGTGCTGTTGGAGGTGGAGGCGGAGGCGGAGGAGGTTGCTAATTAAGCTTCAGTGTTTCATATATATCATTTTAGACAAAGTTAATATTCTTAATTTTTATAAGCATGTCACATTTTAGTAGTCTATATATAAGTTTTGTAAATTATTTTAGAATAATTCCTCCTATCATATACAACACTTGCAGTTATTTTTTTTTAGATACCACGAAATATTATTTTCCAAAAATATCGCAAATTTATTTTTCCAAAAAATATCACAAACAAAAAAAACAGTACGGAATTACTGTAACTAAAACCCTAGTTTATATGTAAATACTCCTATATATACGTTTTCTTCCTCCATTCAGAGAGAACGAAAAAGATAATGATGATCTCTGATCTTCCAAACGATTTGGAATCCGAAATACTCTCTAGGGTTCCTACCAAGTCTCTAGCGAAATTGCAAACTACTTGCAAACGATGGTACGCTTTATTCAGAGATTCCAACTTCATCACGAAGAACTTTGGTAAAGCAGCAAGTAAGTTGATGTTGCTGAGTAATTTTGGTGTTTATTCAGTTAGCGTCGATCACCATGGAATTCACAACAACATTGATCCATCTATCGAGTTTTCGGGTAAACTTAGAAGTCTAAAGTACTCGAAAGATTTGAAAATATCTAGAATATTTCACTGTGACGGTCTAATATTATGCTCTGATGAGGAATACACTAGACTTGTAGTTTGGAACCCCTGTACAGGTCAAACTCGACGGATCAAACCAAGAACTCGTTACCGGTGTGATGATTATTATGCTCTAGGATACGTAAACAGCAAGTCTTCTGGCCGTAGCTTCAAAATCTTGAGGTCTTGCAGTTATGAAAACGACAAGGAACAACGGGTTGATGAGTTTGAGATCTATGAGTTTAGCTCTGATTCTTGGAGGGTTCTTGATTACTTCACCCGTGACTATGACGTATTTTGCGGCGGCATGTCTTTAAAAGGAAATACTTACTGGGTTGCTGGAGATAAACAAACCGGCCTTTTCATGTTGTATTTTGATTTCACAACCGAGAGCTTTGGGCGTTTTCCTCTTCCGTTTCAGAGTAATAATCTTGAAGATACCGCGGCTCTATCAGTTGTTAAGGAAGAAAAACTCTCGGTGTTACATCAAAACATTCTTGACTTTTCTAATGTGATGACGATATGTGTGACCAACAAGATTGGTGAGGGCATAGAGTTGTCGTGGAGCAACTTCGTCTTAACAGTGGATTATGATAGATTTAATTTAGAAAGTGTGGTGAATGTGACAAGCTTCTTGTTGGACGAGGAGAATAAAGTAGCAGTGTGTTCTGATGCTGACATGGATGATGGATATATGACCAGAATCTACGTTGTTGGAGAGGATATATACAAAGAAGTCTATAAAGATACTACAAGGGCATCATATTCTAATTGGCCACTTCTCCTCAATTATGTTCCAAGTGTGGTGCACATTAACAAAAATACACCCAATAGGCAAAAGAAAAGGAAATGTAGGGAAATCAGTTAAATGGACTTAAGTTTTTTTTTTTTTTTTTTCTTTCTTATGGTTTTTTGGTGATGTGTTCCTTTGAGCGAGATTAGTCAATTATTCCACAAGTTGGTTCTATTGATCGGTGATATAATGTGGTTTTTACTCAAATACATTGTTTTGCTTATAGCCACTTTCACATCTTGGAGAACCATACCTTCAAATGATTGATCTCCGATTCTTAAGATTTGAACTCATTTAATTATTCAAGAACTTTTCAACTACATATGTTCATGTTTTTTAATTTAAAATTCAGAAACAGAAATAACTAAATCTTCTTTGGCTATATTAAAGTCTATTTGCAAAACCTTCTTATCAACCAAGTATAGAGCCATTAGCTATACACTATGATCATACACTCTGATAAGGTTTGAGACTCTTATATGCAACTTGCTATGTTGCACTCCTTTTTAATTTGCTTGTGCTTCCACCGCCTCTACATACTTGCTTCTCACGTGCCGCTTGTTAACTCCCATTCGGATTTAAATTTTACCCAAAACAAAGCGTAAATCGGCTCTAGGCACTTTCCTTTAATTGCCCCAATATAAATTTGGCAACAAATTACAGCTTTTTTGGTAGTGTGACCTCTAGGTTGTTTTATAGTTAACCACAATCTTTGAATGTCCATCCTCTCTTTAGACTTGGTCGTTATCAACTGTCGGGTTTGACTACTAGTATCAGTATTTTTAAGAAAAATAATATTTCTGTCCAGATCAATATTTCGTTTTGACTACTAGTATATGTATATATATATATATATATATATATTTGCGGTGAAGAAAAAAAAAAAAGAAGAAAGAGGATTATACTTACGAAAAATGAAATGACAATCAATCTTATTCATTTTACATTATGCAAATTTGGATAATTTTTAGGATTGGTGTTGAAGAGAGCACACTTGAGTCTTGAGATGGAGGACTTTTAAAGAAAATCTATCTTCTTCATTTTACATTATGCAAATTTGGGTGCTTTTTAGGATTGATGTTGAAGAGAGCGCTTGAGATATAGGGCTTCTTTAAGCTTCCGACCGAGAGCAAACGCCAATGGTGGAGGGACTGCATTCCCAATCTGCCTATGTTTGTGTTTTATCTTTCCTGAAAACTCATAGCTATCTGGAAAGCCCTGCAATTTTATTTATAAAACCACAAATTAATTTCACTTAAAAGATTTGTAATCAAATAAGCAAATATTACTTAATTTCCAAACCAAAAAAAAATCACTACACTGTTAATGATGCTAGGGGACAGACTATAAAGAAAGAACATAAGAGCTTTTATTACCTGAGATCGGGCGCATTCACGGACAGTGATAATTCTGTCCTGTTCAGGATGGAAGCACATTCCCACCATACCCATTGGCTGTGGATCGGTGATGGAAATGGGTAAGTTGCCTTGCCAGTCTAATCTACCATAAAGTCCTTTATAACCATTGTGGTACTTAGCTTTGTTTAATAGACAGGAAGGAATCAACTTTTCCATGAGCCCATTTGATAATTTCACCTGTAATATTATAAGAAAATTCATTTTAAGTGATGTCTAGATTTAATGAGAATTTACGTAGTTGAATTTATAAGAGTAAAACTTACGTTTTCGTCCGGCAGGTCATGCCAATCAGCACCTGGCCTCTTTGGGATTTTCTTACATCGAATGAGGTTTAGTTCGCTCATCTCTTTACATATATGATCAGTAAGAACAATCATGTTTCCTCTCATCTTCTTTTGGAACCAGGAAACTGGATCAGCACCTTCATACTACAAGACACAAGAACAAGATATAAGTTCATGTTATTGTAATTAATGTAATGTAGATACACTCTTTTTTGGTGGTTTTATTATTAAATCATACCTCTTTCACTATATTGGACTCTCCGTTCTTTACTGGTGGAAGATCGCCAATTGTGTCTCTCACCGTGATTGAGCGGAAAGGTGCACCAAATTTAGTAGTCTCAACAGCAGCATAATGTAAACCTCGAGATAGTGGGATTTTTAAACCCGGGTTATTAAAGACATGCATTGGCTCAGGCCACTGTGGAAGAACTTCTTCTGGTGCAGCTGCCCAAATGAAAGCTCTTTTACGAGGTTGTGATATTCCATATGCACCTGCCTCCAAGATTCCAAATCTTACCTGCATGTTTCAACGTACTTGTATAAGAAAAAGAAAAAAACATATTGCTCACATTGCATATGTCGTTAACTTCTACTAAAGGGCAATCATATAGACCATGATGCTCAAATAACACCATTAGAAAATAAATATTACCTGGTACCCCATTTCAAGAAGAGAAGCCAGAGTGAGTTGAAATGTACGCCCTTCATTATATGAGACGAAGCCCTTCACATTTTCTAGAAGAAAATATTTTGGCCGGAAATAATCAGCAAAGGACAAAAATGCCAATATCATTTCACACTGAACTTTACTCCAAGTGCTGTCGCTGAACCTGTTCATATGAGAAAATCCCTGCCACATTGTCCAGATTAAGTAGCTTAGCTTTTCACTTATTTCACAGAATTTATTGAAATAAAAAAACTACAATTTAAGTATTTACTTGACATGGAGGTCCTCCGTTAATGAAATCAACTTGACCAGGAACTGGAAGAGTACTCTTCTGGTATTCATCAAGTTTAGCTGCAAGTTCAGTAGCCTCCACAGTAGAGATACAATCATCTACATCTCCACATTTCTCCATTATAGCCCTGTAATTAATTAATAATCTCAATCAACATATCCCAACACAATGAAAAACCTAAATGGAAGTGTATTTAAGATATTTTGTTGGGTATTTTTTACCTAAGAATCACATTGCAGTTGTCAACAAAAACAGTTGACTCAGGATGGTTTTGCTTAAAAGCTTGCCCAGCTGGCTCTTCATACTCGATCGCCCACTTTTTATGAGATACACCTTGTGTACACATAAACCATGCATATAAATAAATACTAGTTCTTCAAGCGTTTTGAAAAAGATTTAGTGTATGACTAAAAATAAATATATACCCGCTTTTTCTAGTCCATAAGACAGGCCACCACATCCAGCAAAAATATCTAGTGTAGCTAGACGCATCTCTTTAGGTACCTCATCAGGCTTCACAATCACCCCAGAGCTAGCTTCACCCTCCACTCTTTTCCTCTTCTTTTCTCTTAAAAGTTTGTCGTCTTTACTAGTAGAGAACTTCAACTTCCTATTTGAAGGCAACTGTTACATGACAGTGAAAAGAAACATCAGCTCAACTATTTGTCAGAACCAACAATAAACATAATCTTTAAAAAATATGTACAAAATTAATTAAAATATTTACCTTTCCGAGAGAACCATTAGAGGAGTCATAGAAAAGTTCACAGAAGAAGATATGGTCTAATATTGGATGTTCACTGCATAAGGGCATATCATTTTTCTTCCTTACTTCACATTTCCCCTTTATAGCCATTGGAGGAAGAACATATGTATCATGGCTATAATATATCTAAAGAAATTGCCAAAAAGAGAAAAGAAAAAAGATTAGATGATTACCATATGATAAACTACTAAACATTAAAATATATGTTACGTAAGTAAGTGTTTATGTTATATGAAATAGTTGTTACCTCTTGTATGTCTGAAGTATATGCTTTCTCTGCAGATATATCCTCAGGCCTATAAAACCTTGCCACCTTAACCTCAAAGGAAGCTTTACTGGCTTTTTTAGGTTCGCTTATGACAATGATGTCCAGCAATTGGCAAACAACATAAGCACTAAGCCCAATGTTTCGACCATACCTTATAAACGATTTTCTCTTACTATCCTTCTCCAATCCATCTTTAGTTATGTAGCTGGGGATTATGTAAATAAAATCCTCAACAAAATACTCGATTCCATTGGAGCAAAAGCTTGTCTTTGAAGCATTGAGTTTTGTTTTAGACTTTTCCTCTTCATCCTCCCTTATCTTACATGAACTGCAGAATCCAGAACCAAGGCCCATATCACCTCTTGGAAGACTAAAGAACCCACCTTTCTCTGGTGAGTACAAGCTTTTGCAGTAGTAATCGGTTGAAACCCCTTTTTGTTTTCTTTCTTCTGCTCTTTCTCGATCAAGCCTATCCGCAATGGTGTTCTCCTTCCTATATTGATGCCCCCACGACCGTGATCGAATCTCAAAACCGACTGTTCCTTTTATGTCATTGAGCTGAACCATAAGACATTCATTAGTCAAGAATAGTTCCCTCTCGTTAGCCGCATTCCCAAGAACAGTGTTGGATCCTCTCTGTAAGAGTTTACCATGTAGCATCTTGCAGTGATCTACACTTTCAAACATGTACTCCACAAAGTATATCGCCGGAGTCTCATCTTGATCACCAACTTCCAAGATGATAGCATCACCTACAACCACCATTTGCCCTCCAACAAGAGCTTTGCCATAGAGAGGCTCACCAGCTGAAGTGTTTCCAAGAATCTCACCATCCCACTTCACTTCCATTTGCTCAGAACTACTTCTGATTTTCTTAGGACTTGGAGACTTTTGAACCCCAACAGCTTCTGGTAGAGTCTCCTCTGCGTCATCCTCCTCATTCTCGTCCTCCTCTTCCTCCTCAAGCTCTTCAGGCTTTTCTTCTTCACCAATCTCCTCAGGTAAAACCTCTGGAGAGTACATGGAGTAAAACTCTCCCCAAATTCTATTGATAAGGCGAGTTGTTGTTGCTTGCATGGGTTTCATCTTGGATGACCTTTGTGCCCTTGGATTCTTGTTCTTTCCATTCTGCAAGACTTTCTCCTTCTTGATGACCCATTTCGTGTGGTGTCTATCTTGCAATTTACTTGCAAGACCATGAACAAATGCACACCTTCTGATATCCTTGTCAGGATACTCAGTCAGAAGCTGCAAGATAATTTGTGCATGGACTCCCACATATCTCTCCACATCCAATGGTTTATCAGAGATGTAAGCTTTATCGTCCTTCTCCATATCGCATAGTCTTTTTATGACGTCTGCATATGAAAGCTTAGCAACTCTTGTTTCGTTCTTGAGCAAAGCCAAAATGCTCCTCCCGATCCTGGCTGTTTTCATAACAGGTTCAAACCAAGGAGCATATTGTTCTGACGGTTTCCCAAGTCGATACCTGCATATATACATGCCACATCATCAAGAAACAGAATTGTAACAAACAAGACAATATAGAAAAAAAAAATGTAATGAAATATATTAAGATTACCATGCCATATCTGTTCGTAATGTAATGAAGATCATTTCTGACCCAAACTCAACCATCCATTCCTTGATTTGACTGAGGAATATATTCATCCCATCAGGATCATGCGACTGCGTAGAGGTAGAGCTCTCTGAATCATCCAAAGAAAACCCATTTCCATCATCGTCAGTCACCACACCTGACCCGAAGATGGTGACATCTATATCAGCACATGGCTTCATAGGTAGAAGCTCTAGAGATATCAACCGTGATTCAGAGTTGTAAAGAGCCCAGTTGTGAAGTGTTCTACAAGGTAGATCACTAGTATCAACCTCGTACCCAGGATCAGAAAGTAAAAGCTCGTCTGCTTCTTCTGTGGTGCTGTTATAGTAAGCTGGGAGAGGATAATCATTGGCAATCTCGTCTTCATTGATCTTAACGTAAAACTTCGAAGCAGAAGTTGAGGTGCTCTTACTTCTCGGCTGCTGCAAAAATTTCCTATACTCTTCATCTTGTAGTAGTTTGGCACATTTCATCTCCTTGTCAACAACACCAGATGTCGAGGCTTTGCTCTCATCAATCCACAAAGCCACATTAGACAAAGCCTTGTGAACTCTACTACTCTCATCTCTTAGAGAGACAAGAATAGGATTCGCAACAAAGCTTGTTTCATGTTTCTTGCTTGTCTCATCCAACCCAGCTAGTTGGTTATATATGAACTCTCCTTGGGACATAACAAAATCATGGATGGCCCCGTTGCTAGAAAAGAACTTGCTTCCGCTCATCGATCTAACAACCGCCGCAAGAAGATCATCAAGACTTGTATCAGGATTCTTGGACAAGTGCTTATACACAGCCACACAAGCACAAGCCTTTTCAAAGAAATAATCATACATCTTCTTGTAGCTGGTAGCAGGTTTACGACATTCGTAATCGGCTAACTCGGTTGAGATCCATATCACCGGGGAACCATCTTCATAACCAGAGATATTCCAGTTCTCTACTCGTCCAAAAGATTGACACCTCGCACCCTTTTCTTTCTCTTTGTCATTATCTAAAGGTAAGATAATACCTCCGACAAAGACGTCATCAACTTCCAACATCTCTAGAGGCTGTGGAACTCCGTTTGAATCATGGAAACTGAATTCAGTTAGCCTCCGATTTGGACGAGGTTGGTCATGGTTTCTCTCCATAGAAGTAGTTAACTGGATCCCCACGACCTCCTCGTCCACGATCTGATGCTTCTTGGCTTCAACAGCTGCAGATTTCTCAGAGATACGGATAGGTTTCTCCTTGAAGTTTGTACATGCTGCTGCTCGCTTTGGCCTCCTTGTCCCGGAGACATCATCCGATTCAGCAACACTTCTCTTGTTTTGTTTCCCAGCTTTTGTCTCCATTTCCAAGAAAACCTAAATTTGAATTATCAACAAAAACATATCATTATCATGCAATATAGATAACAAATATTTCATGAATATATGTAATCAAAGTATCAAACACCTCAGAAAAATTTGTAAAAAAAAAAAAAAAAAACCCTGCAAATATGTTTTTTATAGATCACATCGATTATATCGACTTGAAGAATTGATTATCAGAAACCTTTTAGTTAAAATCCTTCGAATCAAGTATAAATATCGACAAAAAATCTAGAAAAAATGACACAACAAGACTTACGTTTAGTGAGAGTAGTAAAGCAAGGCAGAGGACCCAACAAGATTAGGTTTAGTGAGAGTAGTAAAGCAAGACAGAGGATCAAGCAAAGATAACGTTTAGTGAGAGTAGTAAAGAAAGACAGAAGACCAAGCAAGGATTACGTTTAGTGAAAGTAGTAAAGCAAGATAGAGGACTGAACCACTATAAAGGGAGCTAAGATTTTTTTTTTTTTGTTTGAAAATAGACCAGAGTAACGTATGGACTCTTATAGGCTAGCAAAAATGTTGTGATACATGTACATTACAAATTTCAATTAATGTGATGAGCTGTTAGTCAACTTTTTATTTTTCTATTATTGATATTTAGCTATTGGGGAATATCCAAATCTTATATTTCCATTATATTTATTTCATATAATCTCAATGAATTAAATGTATATGTGACTATAAATTATTTTTTATTGTTAATTCAAGATAATATACTATATATTGTTTAAATTACATTTGACTACAGATTAGAAAATAGGAAAATAATTTTTTTTTATTAAAGATTGAAAGAAATTTTGACCAATTCATATGGAAGATTATCTTTAAATTATTTTTGTATTGTTAAACTAAAGATAATATACTATTTATTTTTTAAATTACATTTGACTACAAATTAGAAAATAGGAAAATAAAGATTTTTATTAAAGATTGAAAGAAAGTTTGACCAATTCATATGGAAGATTATCTTACCCTTTTTAGTTTTTACAATGAGATAACACAAACATAAAGTGGACCCATTTTGAAGATTTATTTTTTTCTATTCTCTTTATAAGAAAATTATTATATTTTACCTAAAATAATAACATTTTCTCTATTAGCTAAAAGCCTAAAACTATAATTTCAGGACTGGCATATATGGTGTGATACATTGCACATAAAGATTGAAATATAATGTTAAGAGTTGTGATTTAGCTTTTGGGCAATCTCCCATATAATTCTCATATGTTACAAAAAATACGAAAAAGTTATTACATAAAGATAGATATGCACCATATACTAAAGATGATATAAACTAATAAGCGAATTATAGCAATCGAAAGCAGGTATGTAAAAACCAAAACTGGGTATACTCCATATACCAAAACCAAGTACTAAGAAGTGAAAACAAATTGTGATTTAGCTTTTAAATATTTAAATAAAATTTAAATATAATGTTTAAGAGTTGTGATTTAGCTTTTGGGCAATCTCCCATATAATTCTCATATGTTACAAAAAAATGCGAAAAAAATTATTACATATAATAAGCATAAATATGCATCATATACTTAAAGATGATATAAACTAAGAAGTGAATTATAACAATCGAAAGCGGGTATATAAAAACCAAAACCGAGTATACTCCATATACCAAAGCCATGTACTTTGTTTTAAGAAGTGAATTATAACAATCGAAAGCGGGTACATTTTTTTCACGTTCACTCCATAAGCAGAAATGTGAACCATATACTTTGTTTTATATACACTTGGAAACAGTGTTTAAAAAAAAATGGTTGTGTGAACGAACCGGGCTGGCTCTGAAAAAAAAGCTCAATTCTTTTTTGTGTCAACATCTCAATTTTGTGCGACCTCAAATCTCAAAACAGTACTGTTGGCCCAAAATGGTTTGAACCAAATTGCATTAACCGAGACATCCATTTCTTAATTGAACCGAACCAAAATGTTACTCGATTAGTTTCGATACATACCGGAGAAATCGAAACTGACTATCCGAACTACCTGAAGTCAACAGGACTAGAAAATACAGTAAACCATCCAAAAAAACTATTATTTCTGTTAGGACTAGAACATATTGTACATTTTTTTTTTTTGAAAGATATTCTACAAATCTTCCACTAAAGAAACAACCAATTCCCCGTAGTCGAGACATGAAGACGATGATGGTGTGAAGTTAATCTCACTACACGTAAATCGTGATTAATATCAATATGCACAAATAGTTAACCAATTCAGTAATTTTTATCCTTTGAATTAATCTTACTATGCGCAAAAGTGAACCAAACTCAGAAAAAAAAAAAAAAACTAGCCTAGCTATCACCATTTTTTTTTCAACATGTGTTATTAGTTTCAACATGGCATCGACAAACACATAAACAAGTTTGTGAAGCAAAAAAAAAAAAAAACTAGCCAAGTTTCAAATTAGTTTAAAATATAAAGAAAAACTTCATAACATATAAGCCACTTGATATTAGTTTCAACATGGCATCGACATACACATATACAAGTTTGTGAAGCAAAAAAAAAAAGGTAAATAAATTAAAGAATAGACACTGATCAGGGGGAGACGATCGTTTCATTGCATTGCCACGACCCACGAGCAGCATCCATCGCCTTTTTGGGTTCACATGGCAAAGACAGGCTCAACCTCCCTTTTTGCTCGTGAATTTATTGTCTCTCTAATTAATTTCTACCTTGGTCGAACCTATATTTCCTCATATCATCATTTGATTCATATGCTGATGCATGGAACCAAAAAAGGTATGTATTCTTAAGAACAAAAATTTTACTTACGTTGAAATTTTTCTAATATTCAACTCTTAGAAGTTCACCTTCTCATAGGGATCATTTCACTTCCTTGTATAAAAGAATACATCTTTACATTTTTTTAATATTCAACTCTTAGTAGTTCACCTTCACATTTTTACAAAATTAGAGGAAACACCACGTAGAAATTGGAAATGGAAAAAGAAGTGAACTCGTGAACCGATATATTTACCAAAAGTGCACACATACAGACTAGCCTTCCTCATAAAAGCCTCATGTCACACTTGACGTTTTAATGCTAATTAATGTTCATACGCTATAAATACCTAAGGTTGTCCTATTTCTCCACCTTTCAAATCTTCTTTATCATAACTATCCTAAACCTTTTCTCATCTTCTTCTTATTCTTCACTCTCTCTCTCTCTCTTTCCGGCGTCACTATGGCGGCTGCCGCTGGTAAAGGCAACGAACTCGACCACATCAAGAATGAATCTGTTGATCTGGTACGTAGTTATATTTGTGTATTCTTAGTTTTCTATGATCTGTAAGTTTTTAATCTTGGCTCGACTAATTCTAAAATTTCTGTTACGTACGTAGGAGATATATGTATAGTAAGTACTAAGTAGTAACTATTTCGATGTGTAATCACATATATTTTGTCCCATAAGGGTTGACATGTGTTTCACTATAAAATGATTCAAGCTTGAAAAAATGATAAAAGAAAATAATAACATAAATGATGGGTCTAGGTTCGAATACCCATGGAGGAAGTGTTCGAGGAGCTGAAATGTACAAAACAAGGTCTTACGACAGATGAAGCTTCCCACCGTCTCGACCTCTTTGGTCCCAACAAGCTCGAAGAGAAGAAGGTTTCTTCTTCTACTTCTTATTATTATTATTATTATTTTTAATATATTATAGGTAGAAACCGTGCATTCATGAAAGACTTTTTAAGTTTTAATGTTGTGAGAATGGATAAAATTAACGCAGGAAAGCAAGTTACTGAAGTTTTTAGGGTTCATGTGGAACCCATTGTCGTGGGTGATGGAGGCGGCAGCACTAATGGCGATCGCTTTGGCAAACGGAGGAGGACGGCCACCGGATTGGCAAGACTTTGTTGGGATAGTGTGTTTGCTATTCATCAACTCAACCATTAGTTTCATTGAGGAAAACAATGCCGGTAATGCTGCAGCCTCTCTCATGGCCGGTCTTGCCCCCAAGACCAAGGTTACCAATCAAAACTATTTCTATTTCTAATTGTAGATAAATACAAAATCAATCATTAACATGTGATATCATATTATTAACAATTTTTGAAATAAATTTTCAAACTGTGTAATCAATTTTTTTTAACAATAAAAATATATCACCTATACAACTACACCATTTACAATAAAATATATATATATATACATATATTTAAAATAAAACAGATTTTTTTAAATCAGAAATTAAAAACCTTACAAAGTTACAACTCTAGTCCCTAAGTATTTTTAATTAGCTACATTGTGCACACTAATTTGAAATTTCTTGTTGGGTGAAGGTGCTTAGAGATAATCAATGGAGCGAGCAAGAAGCATCGATTCTCGTTCCCGGAGACGTAATCAGCCTCAAGCTCGGCGACATCATCCCCGCCGACGCCCGTTTACTCGACGGCGATCCTCTCAAAATCGATCAATCATCTCTCACCGGCGAATCAATCCCCGTCACCAAATACCCCGGCGATGAAGTCTTCTCCGGCTCAACTTGCAAACAAGGCGAGATCGAAGCGATCGTCGTCGCGACCGGAGTCCACACGTTCTTCGGCAAAGCAGCGCACCTCGTCGATAGCACAAACCAAATCGGCCATTTCCAGAAAGTTCTCACTTCGATTGGTAACTTCTGTATCTGTTCGATCGCTTTAGGAATCGTCGTTGAGCTTCTCGTGATGTATCCGATCCAACGCCGTGAGTATAGAGACGGAATCGATAACTTGCTCGTTTTGTTGATCGGAGGGATACCTATAGCTATGCCTACTGTGTTGTCTGTTACAATGGCGATTGGATCTCACAGATTGTCTAAGCAAGGAGCTATTACTAAGAGGATGACTGCAATTGAGGAAATGGCTGGTATGGATGTTTTGTGTAGTGATAAGACTGGAACTCTCACGCTTAATAAGCTTACTGTTGATAGGAACTTAGTTGAGGTTTTAGCGAAAGGAGTTGGTAAAGAACATGTTTTCCTTTTGGCTGCGAGAGCTTCGAGGATTGAGAATCAAGATGCGATTGATGCTGCTATTGTTGGAATGCTTGCTGATCCTAAAGAGGCTCGTGCTGGTGTTAGAGAGGTTCATTTTTTCCCTTTTAATCCGGTTGATAAGAGAACCGCGTTGACGTATGTAGACTACT
The DNA here is from genome assembly GCF_000633955.1 of Camelina sativa. NCBI lineage: Eukaryota > Viridiplantae > Streptophyta > Magnoliopsida > Brassicales > Brassicaceae > Camelina > Camelina sativa. Next base: position 33,669,525 of record NC_025693.1, read on the forward strand.
CGGATGGAAACTGGTATAGAGCTAGTAAAGGAGCTCCAGAGCAGGTAAGTGAACTGGCGTTTTTTCTATGTTTGTTACTGGTTTTGGTGGTTGTGTAAATGTATCTTTGTTTTGAACTTTGTTAACAGATACTAAACCTCTGCGATTGCAAGGAAGATGTAAGGAGGAAAGTTCATGGAGTGATTGATAAGTTTGCTGAACGTGGACTTCGATCTTTGGCTGTTGCAAGACAGGTTTAGTTTCTTTGTTAATTATAATATATCCGTGATGGGATAGTATCGAGAAGGTTCTGCATTTTTTCGTTGGGTTTATATTTGTTTTTATACTGGTTTCAGGAAGTTCCTGAGAAGAAAAAAGATGGTTCTGGTGGCCCATGGCAACTTGTAGGTCTTTTACCTCTGTTTGATCCTCCAAGGCATGATAGTGCCGAGACAATCAGGAGGGCTTTAAATCTTGGTGTTAATGTTAAGATGATAACAGGTAATAATAATCACACAAATTCTTGTCTCTCTCCTTTTTCAATTTGCTTGAAACTTGAAAGTAGTTTGTCTTTCTCACTGAAACCAGGGGACCAACTTGCAATTGGGAAAGAAACGGGTCGCAGGCTTGGAATGGGTACGAACATGTATCCATCTTCTGCGCTGCTCGGACAAGAAAAAGATTCTTCATTGGATGCACTTCCTGTGGATGAACTGATAGAGAAGGCTGATGGATTTGCAGGAGTCTTTCCAGGTAGAAAGGCTATATCTTTTACGACGCGCTCTAATTCTTTTCAAGATTCTTATTGACGAATTCTCTGGTGCACTGAAAATCGCAGAGCATAAGTATGAGATTGTTAATAGGCTGCAACAGAGGAAGCACATATGCGGTATGACTGGAGATGGTGTGAATGATGCCCCAGCTCTCAAGAAGGCGGATATTGGTATAGCTGTTGCTGATTCTACTGATGCTGCGAGAGGCGCTTCTGATATCGTTCTCACAGAACCCGGATTGAGTGTTATCATTAGTGCTGTGCTCACCAGTAGAGCCATATTCCAAAGAATGAAAAACTACACTGTGAGTTTAAACTTCTTCTCATTCAAGTTTTCGTCAATTCACAGACTCAGTAACTCCAATCTTGATATTATCTCTCTCTGTGTAGATTTATGCGGTTTCAATCACAATACGTATTGTGGTAAGTGTGTTTAGTATATCTCACGAGGTTTTATTCGATTTAAATGATTCTAGTTCTAATACAAAGTTATCGCAATGTCTGCAGTTTGGCTTCATGTTCATTGCTCTCATATGGCAGTTCGATTTCTCGCCTTTCATGGTCCTCATCATAGCAATCTTAAACGATGGTGAAGTCACAATAGAGTATTGAGTAAATGTAATAGTGAAAAGTCGATCAAACTAACAAAACCGTTGCTATTTATAGGAACAATCATGACAATATCGAAGGACAGAGTGAAGCCATCTCCACAGCCAGATAGTTGGAAACTAAGAGAAATCTTCTCGACAGGTGTTGTTCTTGGAGGCTACCAGGCCTTCACGACTGTCGTTTTCTTCTGGGTGATGAAAGATACTAATATTTTCTCGGTAAATACTCTTTATTTTCAGTTGCTTCTCAAGGCCAGTTCAAAAAGCTAAAGCTAAAGCTAAATCTTATGGGTGTATGTAGAACATGTTAGGTGTTAGACCATTAAGCCAACGTCCTGAACAAATGATGGCTGCCCTGTATCTACAAGTTAGCATCATAAGTCAGGCTCTCATCTTCGTCACCAGATCCCGTAGCTGGTCCTTCGTTGAACGCCCTGGTCTTCTCTTACTTGGTGCATTTGTCATAGCTCAACTGGTATGCACACATTTTAACATATAAACACTTGCTTCTCCTTTTAAAAAAATTCATGAAAACAGAAGAAGAAGTTAATACCAGTCTAAATAATCTCAGGTGGCGACATTTATAGCAGTTTATGCAAAATGGAGTTTTGCCCGGATAGAAGGAGCCGGTTGGGGATGGGCTGGAGTGATCTGGCTATATAGTCTCATAACTTACATCCCTCTTGACTTACTCAAGTTTGGAATCCGCTACGTTTTGAGTGGC
>NC_025693.1:33672844-33675221 GCF_000633955.1 Camelina sativa
TTTCTATGTACAAAACAAAACAGACTGCCTTCACGACGAAGAAAGACTATGGGAAAGAGGAAAGAGAAGCTCAATGGGCTGCAGCTCAAAGAACCCTCCATGGCCTTCAACCAGCAGAGAAGAACAACATCTTTAACGAAAAGAATAGTTACAGTGAGCTCTCTCAGATTGCTGAACAGGCCAAACGGCGAGCTGAGGTTGTCAGGTAAAGAAACTAATTTATACTTTTCACACAATCACACCATCAATTCACAGCTCGAATAACGCCATATGTACATGAGCTCAACCAGATTCTCGCCTTTCTTAACTCGCCGTTTAAACCATTATTTATCTCTTCTCCGACTTCATACCATTAACCGATATTGTCAAACGGTTTACAAAAAAAAAAAATAAAAAAAAAAATAAAATAAAAAACCGATATTGTCAAACTTGATCTTACTCGAAAATCGATTTTCTTTTTTCGGTTGTTCCATAAGTTTTTGCTAAATGATGGGGTTTGATGATATCTGCAGGCTGAGAGAGATAAATTCATTAAAAGGGCATGTAGAGTCAGTGGTGAAGCTCAAAGGACTTGACATTGACACGATTCAGCAACATTACACAGTTTAAGCTAAATTGTGAAACCAAACTATTATTATTAGTTTCAGAAAAAAAGAAAAAGAAAAAAACAAAGTTGTATGTGTAGGTAGAATCTTTCCTCCTTTTGTCTTCTAACTGTCCGAAGATCATAAAAGAGACCTTAGTTCTTTACAATGCTTTTTGTTGTTGTCGACTTTGTAAGAGTGACTGCTTCTTATGTTTGTTATAAATATGTAATCTTTTTCCACTGAGCATGTAAATTTGGTAATTTTTGCTGTACCATTTAGCTACAAGATCTTTGAAAGGCCGAAAAGCATTCACAGTATTATTCGTACAATAAGGTACATAACTCTTACAATGTAAATATTTTGAAAAAGAGTTATCGAAAGAGAAAATCATATTATATCTTTATTCTTCAAAATATTATACCATGATAATCATCCAATACATATTTTGTATAGTATATCTAATTATTCATAGTTATTATATATTATAATAATTGTTACACTAATTAATAGAATAATACAATAAAAAAATTTGTATTTCTATATTGAATCAACAATCTATCAAACATAAATTATCCTATCGTTTACAGATGAGTTTTTTCGACACATAAGCTCATAAGTATTTTTATGGTTGGTTACTTTAGTTGAGTAGTTTCTAATATAGTCTTGCTATATCACAAATTAAGCCTATTGTTTAAAAAATCAATATAATCATAAATGAATCAAAATTGTTATTTTTTCTATATAAAAAATAACTGTATTGTTAACGATATCAATATATCATTAATGAATCAAAAATCTTTTCTTTTTTGGACTTTTGTATATCACAAATTAACCCAATTGTTAACAATATCAACATATCATAAATGATTCAAACTTTTTTCTATTAAACACACAATTAATCAAGCCAAATACTACTAATTAAGTAAAGAAATTCAAAAATTAAGACTAAAAAACAATTTTAATGGAACACGTTTGCAGAGAGAGAAATAGAGAAGAGATTAAGAGAAGAAGAAGAAAAGAAAAAAAAAAAAAAAGACAGAAAAATAAAAAAACTAAGGAAACCCAATAAGCAGCGATCGAAGCTTTAACTCAAGAAGAGCGAAAAGCTCAGACATTCAAATCCGACGGCAATACGAGAAAGCCACAAAAAGAGAATCCAAGATTTTTGGGTTCATACAATCGAAGACACAGACACGAACTAAGGGAACCGAACAAGATTCATTTTAGGTTGGTCTGAAGTTTTTTTTTACTTGTTCTATCTCTTCTCCTGTGTTCTTTATGTCTGAAAATAATTCTGGTCAAATCTTTTTTTGCTCTCGAATCAAATATCTAAACACTTGTTTTGTCTGCTTACAAGCTTGTGTCTCTCTTCTCATTGCCTNGGTTGGTTACTTTAGTTGAGTAGTTTCTAATATAGTCTTGCTATATCACAAATTAAGCCTATTGTTTAAAAAATCAATATAATCATAAATGAATCAAAATTGTTATTTTTTCTATATAAAAAATAACTGTATTGTTAACGATATCAATATATCATTAATGAATCAAAAATCTTTTCTTTTTTGGACTTTTGTATATCACAAATTAACCCAATTGTTAACAATATCAACATATCATAAATGATTCAAACTTTTTTCTATTAAACACACAATTAATCAAGCCAAATACTACTAATTAAGTAAAGAAATTCAAAAATTAAGACTAAAAAACAATTTTAATGGAACACGTTTGCAGAGAGAGAAATAGAGAAGAGATTAAGAGAAGAAGAAGAAAAGAAAAAAAAAAAAAAA
>NC_025693.1:33675800-33701659 GCF_000633955.1 Camelina sativa
TAGTCTTGCTATATCACAAATTAAGCCTATTGTTTAAAAAATCAATATAATCATAAATGAATCAAAATTGTTATTTTTTCTATATAAAAAATAACTGTATTGTTAACGATATCAATATATCATTAATGAATCAAAAATCTTTTCTTTTTTGGACTTTTGTATATCACAAATTAACCCAATTGTTAACAATATCAACATATCATAAATGATTCAAACTTTTTTCTATTAAACACACAATTAATCAAGCCAAATACTACTAATTAAGTAAAGAAATTCAAAAATTAAGACTAAAAAACAATTTTAATGGAACACGTTTGCAGAGAGAGAAATAGAGAAGAGATTAAGAGAAGAAGAAGAAAAGAAAAAAAAAAAAAAAGACAGAAAAATAAAAAAACTAAGGAAACCCAATAAGCAGCGATCGAAGCTTTAACTCAAGAAGAGCGAAAAGCTCAGACATTCAAATCCGACGGCAATACGAGAAAGCCACAAAAAGAGAATCCAAGATTTTTGGGTTCATACAATCGAAGACACAGACACGAACTAAGGGAACCGAACAAGATTCATTTTAGGTTGGTCTGAAGTTTTTTTTTACTTGTTCTATCTCTTCTCCTGTGTTCTTTATGTCTGAAAATAATTCTGGTCAAATCTTTTTTTGCTCTCGAATCAAATATCTAAACACTTGTTTTGTCTGCTTACAAGCTTGTGTCTCTCTTCTCATTGCCTTGTTTCCTCTTTATCCAATTCGAATTTTTGATACCCCAATTCGTGTCTTCTCTTTGCTCTGTTCCCAAAGCTTGGATCTTTTAGAAACTTCACTGATCTCGATTTACTTCTGTTAAATTCCGAAAATTTCAAAGTTTATTTTTCTTTCTAATTGGGATTGACAATGTTGGGTCTTTCTTGCTGGTGCAGTTTCGTGGAGTTGGCGAGAGTCTTCGTTTCTTCTTCGAGAGAGAGTGGTATGATAAGGTGGCCTCAAAGCTAGGGTTTTCTGAATACTGAATCAGAAAGGTTGAAACTTTGAGGGCTTTTGTGTGAGTTGGTCTGTGGATATGTTCTTTAGGGTTTTGGTTCTGAGGAAGATGAGATTTGTTACCTTCGCATTGTATGGATTTGGGAATTGCTAAAAAGGGGAACTTCTTTAGGTACATAAATCAGTTTGCATTTTCTTTGTGTGAAGGACTATAGAAGTTGAGAGAGTGCGTCTGTGCACTCTCCCCCACTGTACATCTGGTTTTTGTTGTAGAAGAAGAAACAAAAAAAGTAAGTTTTGGTGAGAGTAATTATGCAACGGTCTCAAGATCAGAGGGTTGATTTGGGTGAATTGAAAGGGCAAATTGTGAAGAAGATTGGGGTTGAGAGATCGAGAAGGTATTTTTATTATCTAGGCAGGTTTCTAAGTCAGAAGCTTACTAAGAGTGAGTTTGATAAGACATGTTCGAGGTTGTTAGGGAGGGAGAATCTTTCACTACATAACCAGTTGATCCGTTCGGTCTTGAGAAATGCGTCTGTTGCCAAGTCCCCACCACCAGATCATCATGAAGCTGGTCATTCTACTAAACCTTTGGCTAATGCTTATCAGAGTAGAAGAGATGGTCCTGAAGAAAGTGGATCTTTGATACCTAACCATAATCATCAGAATGAAGCTGTATGGTCCAACGGGGTTTTGCCCATCTCTCCACGGAAAGTTAGGTCGGGAATGCGTGACAGGAAGAGCAGAGATAGGCCTAGTCCACTAGGGTCAAACGGGAAGGTTGAACATATGTTGCATCAGCCAAGTTGTAGAGATGACAATAGAGGTAGTAGTGTTGGTATGGAAAACGGGGATTTGAGTCAATTTGATTATCAAAGATCAGGCAGATATGGTGCTGATGAAAGAGATGGTGAGTTTCTTCGTCCTGTGGAGAAACCGAGAATAATACCAAATAAGGAAAAAGTTGCAACTGCATCATCTATGAGAGATGATGAAAATAAAGAAGAGCAGGCTAGGCTAAGTCTATCAATGAGTCCTTTGATTGCACCTCTAGGGATACCTTTTTGTTCAGCTAGCGTCGGTGGCTCTCGTAGAACGGTTCCTGTTTCGACCAGCGCTGACGTAAATAGTTGTTATGACCGTGGTGGATTACCTGATATAGAGATGCTAAAGAAAAGGATGGAGAATATTGCAGTAGCACAGGGTCTTGAAGGGGTTTCAATGGAGTGTGCTAAGACGTTGAATAGCATGTTGGATGTGTATCTGAAGAAGCTGATGAAATCATGCTTTGATTTGGTTGGAGCCCGGTCCAATAATGGTGACCCTGGGAAACAAACTGTAGACAAGCAGCAGAGTCAAAACAAGGTTGTAAATGGTGTGTGGCCAAGTAATAGTTTGCAAATACAAACTCCCAATGGGCCTTCTGACGTAACACAAGATCATCGTTCTGTGTCTCTGCTTGATTTTAGAACTGCCATGGAGTTAAATCCACAGCACCTTGGCGAAAACTGGCCACTTCTCCGAGAGAAAATTTCCATGCGTTCTTTCGAGGAACAAGACTTTGAGGTGTGATGCATGCAAGTTGATGTTACATATTGTCTGATTCAGCCTGCTCTTGTCCAAAAGGGGACAACTAATTTTTGGATGCAAAAAGATTTACTGTGTAGTTCCATAATGAACCAGAAAGAGATGAAGTTATGAGTTCTGAGCTGAAAAGCACATCATTATGACTGCAGCAGCAGACTCAGAGCAAGTTAGTAGATTATCAAAAATGGAACTAATCTCAAAGAACCGTAGAAAGATACGTGTTGTTGGTTGCCATGTTGTAAGATTAGCGGTAATTGGCAATCTCAAAGAGTTTCGAGCTTTGTGTGTAAACCCGAGGCAAATAAGGAATTGAGCTTGACAGTTTTGGCAGAGATACTGTGCTTTCAAGTCGGTGCAAGGTACAATGTCAATCATGTAATAGCTGCAGTTTGCTCTGTATGTAACCTAGTCTTTTAGCATTGTTTAGAATTCATATCTTAATAACAAATTTGACATCCGTTTTTGTTTTCTCATTTTAATGGAAATTTTCTCTCTTACGAAGTCCACAATACATTGCCTCGTTCCTTAGTTTTTGACTGTTGGTTGTTTCCTGTCTGGTACATAGACTCTTCGCCAGATTTAATTATATACTTTACCTGGAGTTTTTGTTCCTCTGTATATAGAAAGAATTGACTGAAACGATCAAACTTTATTAAAGAAGTTGTAGCTATAAAGGGGAAATCTCTGATGTTGTAAGCTATAGGATTCATAAATCTCTTACCAATTCTGCTTTCAGCTTCTTGTCCGATCCAAGCATTAAATGCTGTGGTCATTTGTCGAAAATTGGTAGAGACCTTTTGCTTTTCCTATTGATGGTGGTCACTTGGGTGAAAACTTTATAGGATACATGATGGTGTTGTGTTACATATTCCATGAGCTTTAATGGCTATGATGTTACTTAGAACATGTTTGTTCTGTAAGTCAGTGTTAAAAGATATCAACGTAGAAGAACTTAGCGAATGTGAGCTTCACAGGAGTCATCTTCTGGCAAGTCTCTCACTTGTTGGACGAAATCTTGCTACAGTGAATTCATGACTGATGAAGCAGGCAATTCTTGCTGGTGAGTTCTTCTTGAAACATTATTACATCTTTTGTATTTCTGTACCCATGAAACAGCTTTTCAACATGCTTAAATTATGACAGAGAATATGTTTTTTGGGATATATGTATATGAGGCTACTCTAGTGTGCGGTTCTTTGACATGATACTTTGCATGCTAAACTCTACGCTTCACAACTGTGGCATCCAGATATTTGCTTTCAACTAGTTTCCATATGTGATAGTTTGCTCTTTCTTCAGATGAACTGATCTCTAACTGGTCCTGCTTTCCTGTGCTTACAGTGTAAACAGGGAAAAATGAATGGATTGAATACTTGAATATTGTGATTTAGGAGATTATTTAGGACCTCCTGTTTCTGGAACGTTTTACTTTAAGTTTAATTCTAATAAGGATTAGCTCTTTGGTTTGCGAGACTTATCCTAGCTGGAAATTGCTTTGGAGATTTTGTAGGGTTAGGCCAAAGGAGAGAGGATAAATCTATTGGGTGCTTTACTCTACTCTTGTCACTTTGATTCTGTTTTAATAAATGAGAGTTTTTGGGTTAGATTACTTGTGTTTGTTTCTATTTAAAAGTTTAACAAACATTCCGTTAGGTTTACCATACCTGGTCAAGAAGACCTTCCAAACCTAGGCTCTTTGTTTCATTGATAGACTTGATTTGACTTGTATTGTTTTGGGATATTAGTATGATCATTGATAGGAGAAAGGGCTGAAAAATTACTCACCTGGAATTTTGGCGATTAGAGTCGTAACAACTAACATAAGGCCATAAGGGTGTCACCGCAGGTACTTTGATAACTCTTCTTGAGTGAGCTACTAGTTCCGATGATGTGATCAGTGAAACGAGAAGTCTTCAGGTAAAATATAGATGATGAATTCTTTTCTCAGATTTGACAAATATAGTAATAGATGAACCTCAATGAGCTTAAGGAATCCAAGATCCGAAATTGTGCTGAACAGCTCCGAAGAGAGAGGAGTATTGACAGATTAGTTGATCTCTCAATCTAAAAGGAAAACTCTTGCTTGCTAATTTTGGAACTTGATGTCATGCCTACGCCCAACCATTATTACCCTTACACTCCCCGTCTTATCTTCACTAACTCTGCTACTTTTTTCTGTGTAGGCCAAGAACCTTCAATGTCTTTTCTAGACTTGTATCTCAAGTCCCAACATCATAATCGAAATCATGTTTCCATATGTAAAGCATGAACGGTTTAGAGATCAGTTCATCTAAAGATCAAATTCTGGTAATACGAAAGAACCAAATAGGCTCACAAGTCAAAAAGGTACAGAAATAAGCAAACAAACATGACTTTCAAGAACAATGTTAAAAAAAAAATGTTCCTAAACAAAATTGTGTCTGTAAACAGTAACTGCAATCATAACTATATTGAAACTTGTCTCTACATAGAAACCACAAACGTGGACTCATGTGTAACCACTAGTTTCTCGAGACTCTCAACCATCCACCGTCCCATGTCGTAATTATGCGAATGTGACCCTTTCATCATTCAATCAACTACATTCATGGATTCGTATCCCTTTTTCCCATAGTTAACAATTTTTTTTATATCTTTACAAATTCTTCATTCACATTTTAGCAATACCATTTCATCTTCTTGAATCTCTATCTCAACAACAATGGCAGAATCAGAAACTAGGTCAAATCTTAACACCATTAAGGATCACGAAGAAGAAGATGAAGAAACAATAACAAAAACGCAGCCATTGATCCCAGGTTTACCAAACGAGATCGCTGAGCTTTGTCTTCTTCGTCTTCCGTACCCATACCATGCTCTGTTTCGCTCTGTTTCATCTTCATGGAACAAAACCATCACAAACCCTAGTTTCCTCTTCTCCAAGCAATCTCTCTCCATCATCTCTTCTCCTTACCTCTTCGTCTTCGCTTTCAACAAATCAACGGCTAAGATTCAATGGCAATCCCTAGACCTCGCATCTGGCCGTTGGTTCGTCTTGCCTCCTATGCCAAACTCTTTCACCAAAATCTCTTCTCCTCACGCGCTCTCCTGCTCGTCGAGTTCACGTCAGGGGAAGCTTTTTATCCTCGGCGGCGGAGATGCTAACCGCTCCGCCGTCGTGTACACCGCTTTGACGAATCGCTGGTCGTTTATTTCTCCGATGAGGAATCCGAGAACGTACTTTAACGCCGGGAATGTTAACGGTAAGATCATGGCCGTTGGTGGGAGTGTTGACGGTTTTGGAGAAGCGACGACGGAGGTCGAATCGTACGATCCAGAAACCGACACGTGGACGTCTGTGAAGAGAGTGCCGATGGTGTTGGCCAAGTATGACTCAGCCGTGATCGGGAAAGAGATGTGCGTGACGGAAGGGTGGGCGTGGCCGTTCATGTTCCCACCGATGGGACAAGTGTACGACTCCGATGAAAACACGTGGCGTGAGATGAGCGGTGGGATGAAAGAAGGGTGGACGGGTGTGAGCGTCGTGATCCGTGGTAGGCTGTTTGTGATATCGGAGCATGGTGATTTCCCGATGAAGGTTTATTTCTCGGAGGACGATACGTGGAGGTACGTGAGTGGTGAGAAGCTTCCTGGGGATAAGATGCGGCGGCCTTTCGCCGTGACGGGAGCTGACGACGGTCGTGTGTTTGTGGTGGCTGGTGGGCTTAATGTAGCCGAGGGGAGAGTGAGTGAGGGGGAAAATGGGGAATTTAGTGTTGTGTGGAGAATGGTTTCGTCTCCTCAAAGTTTTGTTCATTTTTCACCTTCTAGTTGCCACGTCCTGTATGTCTGATTTCGTCTCTATAAAAATTTATTTGATTTGAATCATATAAAGAAAAATCATTCAAGAATTAACATATAATGAATGAAAATCAAATTTAATTTAGAAACAATATCTGATATCAAATAATTTGAGATTGGAAGTTCGTCTGCTCATTTTTTTTTCCGGTGACTTAATTAATCATCATCTTCGAACTAACGAAAATAATTTAATCTTAAAATAAATGAAAAAGAAAACAACTTATGACGTCAATTTTTTTAAAAAAAGATATAGTGAATTGGATCACAAACTAACATTATCGACCATGACTTTAAAACAGTGTAAACGAAACGAAATAACGGCTTTTTCATACCTCCACAATAGCACTGTGTTGAATTCATACATTTAACTATTGATCTGGCCTAAACATACATTATGTTTCTGAATTATTGAATTTTGTACCCCAACTTCGAAATCAATATCTCAAGTATAAATATTGTGCCATAACATACAAAAACGTGTTTATGGTCTAACTCTGTTAAGCTTTCGTTTAATCAAAATGACGTGGATTCCACGTGTGCGCAGTGATGCAAAACGACGTCGTTTTGAGAAAACAGAAAATCTAAAATTTTGGCCAAACAGAGAATCTAAAGTTTCAGATTGACCCGAAATTAAAAATGCCCAAATTTTCGGGTTCCTCCGCCGAGAGAGAGTATCGGGAGAGAGGAAAAGAGATTTGAGACAGAAATAAAAAACAACGTCGTTTTGACCAAAATATTAGATTTTCTATTTTCCCAAAAAGACGTCGTTTTGAATCGCTGCGCACATTTGGAATTCACGTCATTTTGATTAAACGGAAGTTTAACAGAGTTAGACCATAAACACGTTTTTGTATGTTATGGCACAACATTTATACTTGGGGTATTGATTTCGAAGTTGGGGTACAGAATTCGAATATTCAGAAACATAATGTATGTTTAGGCCAGATCAATAGTCAAATGTATTAATTCAACATAAGGCTATTGTGGGAGTATGAAAAAGCCGTTTTTCCTAAACGAAACTAACAATAGTTGGGGTGGTTCAAAATGATTATTTGGAGTGGTAAAAGATGAGGAAGTGTGAAAGTAATAGAATTTTTTGATTGAAGTGTGAAAATATTAGAAATTTTAAAACCAGTATTAGTAAATGCTCATAACGATGATTGGACTAAAAAATGATAAATTTTTATAAAATGATGTGAGTATTTTTTGTACAAGAACATTTAATGCTTATTTTTGCATTTAGGTATAAAAATTTATTTGGTTAATCAAATATTCTTTCATATATTTCTTCAATTTCATCTTTATGGGGTTGAAATATTTAACAGATTTCAGTATGTAATTGTTATGGGTGAATAATTTACTTTACTAACTAACTCTTCATTTTGCATAATTGGATTTTCTAATCTCATTTTTAGAGACATATTGGGCTTTTAAAACGGAAAAAATTGTTAATTAATATCACAAGTTATCTAATCAAGAATTGTATACTTACCAACTGCTCATTGGTACCAAGATCTCAAGTTCTCTTGCCCACCGTTTTCTTAAACGTCAGCAATTCTTTGTATTAGAATAGATGATGTTTTAGCAATTTATCTTTTATCACAAAGATTGATTTTCTATATTTTTTATTAATTAATGCTATGAAATTGTAGATTTCAAGATTTATTAATTAAAAAATTTTAAATTTTGATGAACTACTATTGGTTAATAGTTATGAGAAATATGTTATTATAAATAAAAATATATTTATGACTAAACATTAATTTTCTTTGTATTAGAATAGATGATGTTTTAGCAATTTATCTTTTATCACAAAGATTGATTTTCTATATTTTTTTATTAATTAATGCTATGAAATTGTAGATTTCAAGATTTATTAATTGAAAAATTTTAAATTTTGATGAACTACTATTGGTTAATAGTTATGAGAAATATGTTATTATNCACCTAATATAACATATTAAAATTTTATTTTAAAATATAAAATATACAAAANTGTTTTCTTAATCTATGTGAAATTTTTTAAAAATCATCATTTCAAATACAAAGGGGGTATTACAAAATCTAACATTTCCTTGGTTTCGAATTTTTCTTCCAAAACAACTATTTCTTTTTAGTTTTGGGTTTGCAAACTCTAACCAACAAATTATCCCCTTTATAATAAAACGGAAGTACACAACATTATTTTGTAGACTANTAAAAAACATTTAAAAACAATCATATAAATTTTATTTTATATAAAAATTACAATATAAATAAAATATATTTCAACCCGTACTCTAGCACGATCTTAATCTGTAAGTTCTTCCTTTATGTCGGCAACCAACCAGATAATTGAACTGTAGTTCCGATAACCAAAACAAACATAAAAAGGTAAAATATAGGTTAAAATATTTGGCACAACATCACTACTTTGCGTATCTGAAAATATTAGGGACCTAATCTTTTTCTTGACAACCTAACTTATCCTCTTATACAGTTCATAATGTCATATTAATATTGTTTAAAACTTGAGATTATCCACACCAAGAAAGGAGAAGTATTGTCTTTTGTAGATTATGAAAAAAGTCCTTAAGGCTGCTACTAATGAATAGATTTAATAATAATTATTCCTAACAAATAAAATCTTCCACCACTTTTGTTATCACTGGAAACTTCCTCTAAAAACAAACAAATTCACAAGAGAAGAACAAATAAAATCCAAGTATTAAAGAGAAACCAATGTTATACTTGATTTTGATTTATTCATCATCATCAACATCACCATCATCCTCCTCTTGCAAACTACTTAGACAGAAACAGCTTCGAGTCTGAGCCATCAAATCTCTCTTATTCTTCATCATCATCATCGCCATCTTCCTACGGTCATCATCATCATCCTCATCCTCATACTCATCATTATGATGATGATGATCATCTTCATTAGGTTCTTGTAACGCAAGTAAAGGCATAGAATTAGGGTTTTGCCACGAGTAAAAATTCGAAGCAGACATAGATCTTCCTCTCATCCTTAGCTTATTAGCTATAACCAATCTCCTCCTCTTGTTAAATGGATTCTCAAATTTCTCCAAATCCTTGGCGTTGTTGTTGCTCGCTGCTTCCATTAAATTCCCAAACGATTTCGATTTCCCGACATAATGATTCGACAACCCTCTCCTGAAACAAAACAAAACAAANTGTCACTATAATATGAAAGAATTTCAAGAAACCAAATATATTAAAACAAAAAATATAACCATATATTAAATTATTTATAATATAATAACTCGCTTTTTAAAAAGCACATTTACAAAATTATGTCTTATAATGACATTCAAGTNCAAACATCAATATTCATATTCAGACCAAACAAAACCAAGAACTAACTTTGAATCATTACAAAGGATCCAAAACTCAAAAAATCATAATCTTTAACTTAAGGGTTTCAAGATTTAACCAAATCACTAAAGATTCACCAAATGAAGAACATAGTGAAAAAGACAAAGAACTCAAGAAAACCAAAACTCAAAACTTACTTAATCGGAAGAGAGTCTTCAAGAGAAGAACTAAACGAATCAAGTGTTCCTCCACCTCCTCGATACGAAACGGTGTCGTCCTCTTCCTCCTCCTCCTCCTCGTTTTCACTGCTCTCTCCGATCGACGACGACGAGCTATCCGACGATTCCTCCGGCGATTTACTCATCCTCAACCCGATCCCGATCTGAGATCCACCGCGTCCAGATTCATCAGCCAAAAACAGAGCCGTCTGAACAGCCTTATCCTGCGCCGCCGTAACGCCGCCACGATCTCTAACGTACGCCGCCATGCCGATTCCAAACGATGATCCCACCATAACCTCCATATCTAACAATCTTTACCCGATGATCAAGATCTCTTCTTCTCTAGCCGATCAAGATCGCCGGAGATGTGTGCGTAGGTTAAGAGCTTTAACCGGCGCAGGTTAAGTACTTATTATATTGATTTGCCTCGAAACGATTACACAAAAGAAGAGAGAAATAAAAGGAAAATGCAAAAACAACAACACTGATCAAGAGAGAGAGAGAGAATAAATTCTTGATTTTGTATTTATAACGACGATATCGTATAATTATACGGATTACGTATTTGTATTAAAAATGTATAATTATACGTATGTTTTTACGAGGTCGCGCACACACATGTTCCTAAGACCATCATTAGTGGAGTAACCCACCATGGTTACTCTTACATTAATTAATTATATAAATAATCATAAATTAAGTTAAGTAACTCTAAGAGAACCTAAGTAAAATTATCCTATTACTAGAGAACTACAAAGAGGTTACTCAAACATTTAAATAATAATTTTTTAATTTTGATTTATTAATTATCAAACTTTAATTATCTAAAATGATAAAACAATTATTTAAATTTTTTATATTACATAAAATAGAAAACAATATTTTACAAACTTAAACATATTTTACAAAATACGGAATAGTAAACATATTTTATAAAATTCAAAATATTATACATATTAAACATAGTTTGGAGTAAGATTTATTGTGCGGTTGCACCAAATTTTTGCCAGATATGCTCAATCAAGTCTTTTTGCAAAAGATCATGCATTTGTGTATCATGAACATCATTTCGAATGCCCATCATATTATGTAGATTTGTTGGGATATCTGTAGAATATGATAAATCGACATGAGAACTTCCGCTTCCTTCTCCGTGATGGAATTCCGCTGGATCGTAGAAATTGTAGTCATGTCGTTCGTCTTCCACTATCATGTTATGCAGGATGATAGATGCTCTCATTATTTTCCCTATTTTCCCTTTATCCCAAAAAAGTGCGGGATTCTTCACGATTGCAAATCGAGCTTGCAAGACTCCAAATGCACGCTCTACATCTTTACGACATCCTTCTTGCCATTGATCAAAGAGTTTTGCTTTTCGACCACGTGGAAGTGTAATGGATTGGATGAAAGTTGCCCATTTGGGATAGATACCATCCGTTAGGTAGTACGCCATTTTGTATTGCCGTCCATTGACAACGTATCTAACTCTCGGAGCTCGGCCCTCTAGGATATCATCAAACACAGGGGAGCGGTCCAAGACGTTGATATCATTTAACGAACCAGGTGGTCCAAAAAATGCGTGCCAAATCCATAAATCTTGTGATGCCACAGCTTCTAGTACGATTGACGGTTTACCAGATCCACGTGTATATTGTCCTTTCCATGCAGTGGGACAATTCTTCCACTCCCAATGCATACAATCTATGCTCCCTATCATTCCGGGGAAACCGCGATGTTCTCCAATATTCAGTAATCGTTGGAGGTCTTCCGGTGTAGGTCTTCTNTCTTCAGATGCCGGCCTAAACTGAAACGGCTGAGAAGAGAATCTAGGCCCACAGTTGACAGGCTGAGAAGAGAGGGTTTGGGTAAAGTTGACAGGCTGAGAAGAGAGGGTTTGGGTAAAGTGGACAGGCTGAGAAGAGAATGTATTTGGAAGAATTGGATTATCTTGGGAGTTAGAGTCTTTTTGAGAATTCATAAGATCAACAAAATATGTATGTGGATTACGAATAAGGCTTCTAGGATCCATTGGTTGTTTTAGTGAAAGCTGATGTTAAAAGAAAAGGGTTTGTATAGAAAAAGTTAATGGTTTATGTTAGTGCTAACATGGAGGGTTTATATTGAGCTCAAGTGGTTTTGGGTTTTCAAATTTATGGTTGTAAATTAACTACAACAACCACAAATTTATTACATTAAAACAACCTACTCGACAAGTATCTCTCTAATCAAGTACTATTCGTATTTAAGAACTCCAACAAACAAAAAAGCAATCATCAATGTCCTGACTTGACTATTACCTAATCTAACACTAATTCATCCCAACACACAATCGCAAACAATAACTATCAACAACATATGAAAGCTGTCGTACCATACCTTTTCAAATAAGAGAATCCAAAACGCTGCAGTCCGCTTCATGAATAATCATTCCAAATGATCTCCATTTGACCTCGCACAAACATGTAAAAATAGTCAATATAAATCACATAAACAGAAACAAAAACATTGTACTCTTAACAAGAACAACAGAATAATCTCATAATAAAAAGCAAACCTCTGGTGGTTTCGAGAGGAGCTTAAAGAGCCCCACGAAGTTTCACCTTTTGCAACCTCTCCATGTTTACACTCTTTGGCTGCTCTAATGGCAATCCAAGAGCCTGTGCACAAATCAGCTGAAACTAGAAAGAGAAAACATCATCAGAAGCAGGGTTAGTAGTATAACTTGGTAAATCTCAAAATTCATGTAAAAGAAGAAAGAGAGATGAACATAGTTAATCAGTTAACTTACATAAGCCACAATGATGGTCGTCGGTTTTTCAACTCCTAAGAGGAAAATAAAAAAGCCATATCAACAGTTATTTCACTATATCAAAAAAGAGAGTAAATATGGGAGAGATTAGGAAAACAAACAAAGAGAAGACTCCACTCTTTCTCAACCATCACCGAGAGATCTTAGTCCCAGAAACCACAAAAGGTCTTGCGCTTTGGCAAGTCATCATCTCCATTGATGCCTTTATCTGCTAGTCAAGAGACAAATCCTTGAGGCTGATGCAACAAAAAAGAAAAGAAAACATGCATACCAAAAGTTAGCTAGAGACAAGAGATAAGAAACAAAATAACAAGACATATATATAATAAGCAAGTCTAAGCTCATGGCTGCAAACTTACTTGTCCCTTCATATTGCTGCTAGTTGTGATCCATCCTTTGACAAAGCTTGCTGTTCGGGAGTAATTCCAAAAGAAGACCTGCAACAAAGAGAGAGAGAGTGAGACCCCCCCAAAAAAGAAAAGAAGTCGTTAAAATCAAACAGAGAGTGACAAGAATGAATAAAAACCCAAGAAGATCTTAGTGCCCTCCTCCTCAATCAAACCATCAGGGAGAGATCTTAGTATCCTCCTCAATCGCCGATCGATCAATACTACAGTTATCCTCCGCAATCAATCAATCTGGATTTACAAAAAAATATAATAATAGAAATATGAGTAAATATAAGGAATTCGAGTGAATGAAAAAAAAACCCTATGTAATAGAAATCAATTTAGAGATCAAACCCTAGAAGAAGTTGAGATTTCAGAGACGAAAGCCATGCTTCCAAAAAGCACCTGCGAGAGACAGAAGGAGAAGAAGAAGAAGAAGAAACAAGTTAGTAAAAAAAAAAACAGAGGAAGCAACACGATAAATCAATCACCGAAAGATCAAAGCCAAATCCTAGAAGAGGAACTCACCTAGAGGCCGTGTGAGCGACAATCAGATTAAACTTGCTTTAAAAAACCTGCAACAAGAGACGACGAAGAAACAAAACAAAAAAATCAGAGACGCGACGCGTTAAGAAAAAGAATAACAGAGCGATGCAATTGGATTGAGAGAGAGAGAGAACAAACCCTAGAAGGATAGGAACGAAACCCTTAAGAATGAAGAAGATCACTTGGGCAGACTGCTTAATCCAATTGATAACTCGATTCTTCTCTCTTTCTTCTTTTCCCGATTACATATGAATCGCCATTTCTTTCGCCGGAGTTCTCGAGAGAGAAGAGAGAGAGACTTTGGGGAAGAAAAGAAAAGAAAATGAGTAAAAAATAAAAAAAAAACGCTTTTATATTTAACAAACACCCATTCACAAGTCGCCACGTAGCGTTCTTCAAGTGTTGCTCAAACTCCTTCCCAGGGTATCGATTCTTCGATAATGGACCCATTTTTGGGTTGTTTAATATTATTTTGGGGCCCAAATAGTGGAGTAACTTTGTGAGTACTCCCCACTAATCATGCTCTAAATATAGAATAGTCCAAAGCACGCTAACGGCGACTTTGACGCCTTCGACACGGTCTTAATGACGTGGCGGATTTACATTGGTTTAAATCTCGGACTTTTGCCGGACGTTTCGGTTTACTGTCTCCCGTTTCATTTTTAATCTGATGCATGTCGTTGTACCGAAAGTTCGGTGGTCGCTATCACACCATATCTCGCTCGACCTTATCCAAATTGTTAAAAATGTTTGAGATTTTTAGAAAAATGTGAGAAAAAGAAAATAAATAAATAAAATCTTGAACAGTGATATGATTTTTTTTGATCGGATGGATGGATTATATTTGGTTTTGGGAAATAAAAAGATGCTGATTTTGTTTGTGTTAAATAAGTCAAAAGATATTACAAAAATATTCGTGTATTGATTACTTTTATGTTTTTATTTGGAAAGTACTATATTGATAAATATATATAAGTACTATCTAAAATTATTAATTTACTACAAGTGGACAAATTAAACCTTATCCCGTTTACTTTTTAGTACAATTAGAATTTTAAACCAATATCGTTAATGATAGTATATTATAATTAAAAAATTTAGAAGAAAGAGTGTTAATGCTGGATTAGTGGAGAAGCCAAGAGCTTTGACTGGTTCAAAATGCGAATACATATTTCGTTTTTTTATTAATTAGCAAATTACTTTGCTGAGTCATCCATGTTATAAACCAAAAAAAGGTATTAGGATCAAATTATTAGCACATGAGATCAAATTATTTATCTAATTAAAATGTATGATCCAATCCCTTTTTTTCTAATGCAATTGAAAGCAGTAAGGTTTTGTTTCATTCATGAGTTAATATAGATCTTATAATTAAAGATGGAGGATATCATTAGACCAATAAGATAAATTCTAACCTTATCGCTTTAAGTGATAATCTTGTTTATGAAATGAGGCTAAGTTAAAGTCTATTAATTGTGTCTAAAGGGTATCTTCCTGTTTTGCTTTACCTCTGGCAATTTATTTTTAAAAAAATGTTTAATGGTGGACTATTAACAATTTTTAATTTTTTTTTGTTTTGTCTTCATGTTATTAAATTAACTAACAAAATCGGTTTAGCGCATAATGTTAATGTCTCTCCTTAATTGTGGTTATAATTACGTTGTAAGACTTTAGAATCTTGACGAAGATGATATTGAAAAGAATTGGTAGTTTGACTTGTATCAATCGAATATGTGAACTAGCTATAGCTGTGTTGTTGTTTGCTAGTGTGTTCGTTTTCTAAATTATCATTAAAACAACATTTATCGTAAACCTCTTATTAAAGTATTTATAACGTACTCAACTACTCATCCTGGCTTATCGTAACTTAGGTATGGCTTATCATCACGCGGCTCCATTTCCTATATATTGTATCCTGCTATTGTTTCTTATTCCACTAGTACGCGTATAGTCATTGGTCTTGATATGGTCGTTTGACTGCATATCCTCTCAGTTAAACAGCCGTATTTTTACAGTTAGCTAGTAATTGCCACATTCCATTTGATTTACTCAGTTCTCGAGTAAACCAACCATTCCCCAATAACTGACAGATGTTGCTTACCTAGCTGTATTGGAATTTGGACTTATTTCTTAGATTGGTTTTGTTCATACCTAGCTGCATATCCTGCTATTGTTTCTTATTTCTTAGATTCGAGGTCCTAGCCTTTTTAGTTTTTTTTTAAGGGTTTTAAGTAAAATAAATGTTGAAGTGGGGTTACAGACTGGATCGAATCCTTTTAGACGATCCATGGCTGCTATAACATGCGTCAGGATGAAACAAATCAGTTAGCTAGTTACTCTGAATTTTTGGTTAGTGGTGGTTTAGTATACAAAGCTTGAGATAAGATACTCTAATATCTACAGAACATTTGAACGTTGTGGAGTTAGTTATTTAAGAAGAGTAAACGAGTTTACTAGACACATGATCGGATTGGTAGGCTGGCTGAAAACAGATAAAGAAAACATCATGTGCTTGGACGAGTTCCACCGAGGAATTGGCCCAAAATTTCTCCCAACACCCAAAATAACCCATTTAACCAATAGATCTAACAATTTTGAAAAATGAAATTTAAGTTCGAATTCATAAAATAATTAAATAGATCAAATACTCCCATAAAAAAAAAAAAACTTGAATCCAAATCCATTCAGATAACGTCCATTTTGACACCATACAAATAATAATTAACCCAACTAGTTGTCTAGTGAACATATATACTAATTAACCCAACTAGTTGTGTGTAGTGAAGATATGTTGCATGTATGTTTGGTCCCCTAAGATATACATCTCGAGGCCCAAACCCAACCATATCACCTGCCTTATATTTAAGGGCCGACAATGGATGTCGGCAACAAGAATATCTTATTTTGCGAGAGAGGGAGAAGAAGATTCATGTGGTGTAGCTTTCAAAAATACGAGAACTAGACAGTCAGTACACAGACCCGTGATATCGATTATTTTACTCTTTGACAATCAGACAAAAGTGAAAACTACCATCGCATGCCTCTTAGCTCAAATGAAATGTGAAACCTGATCTCGAATTTTTAGCAACTTCTGGAGCCAAAGACCGACGCATCCCAATATGATAAGTTTCACTTCCCCAAGTATTTGGATTTATCTAAAGAAAATTGTACACTAATAATTATTTTAACGTAGGTCCTCTTCTAAAACAAGAATTTATAATTAGAGAGTTTAGAGTCAAGTCAAGTTTGTTTGCTTATTTGATTTTGTTGTTCACCTTATCAATTGTTAAACCGCTAAATAATTTCTTTTGACCATAATTTTATTTTCAGTCACTAGACTATAAAATTCAAATATCTTCACTTTAATCATTATTTTTAAGCAAAAAGAAAACAAACAAACTTACACAATAGAAATCCTTATAAATAAAAAATTGACCATCACATTCCTCATAAAAACATCAAAACACAAGAAACAACAAATAAATCAAAAACAATGTCGACTTATAAAACCAAAACCTTCACTCTCTTCATAGCAACACTACTACTCTCGTCCTGCAACACAGCCGCAAACACCACAAGGCAACCGTTATTCCCAGCGATTCTAATCTTTGGCGATTCAACAGTTGATACAGGAAACAACAACTACCACTCACAAACGATCTTCAAAGCTAGACATCTTCCTTATGGAATTGATCTCCCAAACCACAAACCCAGTGGAAGATTCACAAATGGGAAAATCTTCTCAGACATTATCGCAACAAAACTCAACATCAAACAGTTTGTTCCTCCCTTCTTACAACCAAATCTCTCCGACCAAGATATTGTAACCGGAGTCTGTTTTGCATCAGCTGGTGCGGGTTACGATGACCGTACCAGTCTCTCCACTCAAGCGATTCGTATCTCGGAACAGCCAAAGATGTTCAAGAGTTACATTGTTCGTCTGAAAAGTATCGTAGGAGACAAGAAAGCTATGGAGATCATAAACAATGCCTTGGTGGTTATAAGTGCAGGTCCTAACGATTTTATCTTGAATTATTACGATATTCCTTCTAGGCGTCTAGAGTTCCCTTACATTTCTGGTTACCAAGACTTTGTCCTTAAGAAGCTTGACAACTTCGTGCAGGTAATGCATTAAATTTTTAGGGCTTAGTTTATAGGCTTTAATTAGGGGTCTCTAACCCGTCTGTGCTAATCTTTTACGGTATGTGTGTAGGAGCTTTACAGTTTAGGTTGCCGAAAATTTATGGTTGGGGGTTTACCACCAATGGGTTGTTTACCGATTCAAATGACTGCTAAATTCCACAACGCACGAAGGTTCTGCTTGGAACAAGAGAACCGAGACTCTGTCTTATACAATCAGAAACTTCAGAAGCTATTACCTCAGATCGAAGCATCTCTTAAAGGAAGCAAAATCCTTTACTCCAATGTCTATGACCCAATGATGGACATGATGCAAAACCCTAGCAAATACGGTATATACATACAATCTTCCAGCAACTCACCTTATGAGAACCTTTTCTTGTTCAGCAAGTTACCTCATGTGATAGTATTGAAAACTAATTATACTATATGTTCATTAACGTGGAACTAAAACAGGGTTTAAAGAGACGAAGAGAGGATGTTGTGGAACAGGGCATTTAGAGACGAGCTTCATGTGTAATGCTTTTTCTCCAACGTGTAGAAATCACTCGGAGTTTTTGTTCTTTGACTCGATTCATCCCTCGGAAGCTACCTACAATTATATGGCCAATTTACTGGATACTCAAATCCGTGGATGGCTTGCCTAAGTCCAATGTCATAATTATATGGGCAATATAAATTTTCTGGATATCAACTCACACTACCAAATCAGTTCACTTTTCACTTGTTGAAAAAAATTGAATGGAAATATCAGTTGAGTTAAATCAAAAAAGATCTTCAGGCAATCAAATTAGTAATTTATACATTTTTTTTTCTTTTTGAACACCAATTAGTAATGTATATATATCAGGCCATATATAAAAGAAGAAATAGTTAATAAAAGTAATAGTAAGTCCGTCGTGTTCGTATATTCGTTGTAGCTGTTCCTCATCCATATTGTCATAGCATTTGAAAAGAGAATAGAGCAAAGCCTTTAGGACCCAGCAAAGAATATTCCAAAACACCTGTCTATTCTTAAGAAAATTGCCTTTCAAAGCTACAATCTACCATATATGATGGAAGCAGTAGAACAACCTGGTTCACAACCGGCTCTCAATCCCATCGACCACCATCTTCAAGACTCTGGACAGGGAGATCCGAAACATCATTATAACAAGTTGGAAAACGTTTTAGAAACTTGATGCAGCTCTGGTTGTCACTTGTCATGAACTCACACTTAAAGTGACTTCTCAAATTTGAATCCTTGTTTTTATTTTGCCAAGGTTTCAAAAGCCATAGGCAGTCATTAGAGTGTTGCGGAATTTAAAGTTAAGAGTGTTCAAGGAGGATTTGGACAAATCTATAAATACTTATCCTTTATCTTCAATTTTTCCTTGAAATTAATATGGAAAATTATATTAATATTATTCCTCAAATTATTTGTCTTCCAACATCATAATGGTTTCGTTGACCCTCAAATCCGCATTAATTCACTTCAATTCATTGTTCAACCTCCAAATCCAATATCTCCCCAACAACTCATTGAAAATCTCTTTTTGACTTTCTAAAACCTACATAATAGTCAGCTTTGCTTTAACAACCCCATTCTAAAAGTCTAACCCTCCACTAAGTCAATCATCACAAATAATAACTAGATTAAATAGAGTAATGGTAACAAATTACAAACCATATCATTGAGTAAGTAACTAAAAATTCACATTTATATGATCAACTACTTTGCTAAACATCATTTTTTTACATGACACCATTCAAAATATATGAAACGAGGATTTAAGAAGAAGAAAAAAATACAAATATTTTGTAGTAAGAATTTTTCTGTCATTCTCTTTCTCGGTGGTAGTAAGATTAAAAATCCATTCAAAAGACTAAAACAAATCTAAAAACTAATGTTGTTTAGGAAAAAAAAAAAATTACAAAACCAACCCCTCTATTTTCTCAAAATATTACAAAATCTACCAAACTAAGAATTTCTTCAAGCCGAACCAAATACCAAACCGCTCACGCTAGGAGAAGTCATCATATTCTCATGCATCATCGCTGACTGGTTGTGGCGATGCTCTCCTTCGTAAGTCACAATCAGCATCGTCGAATCATCCAATGCTCGTTCCACGTGTTTCCTCGCTGGACATCCTCTAAATGTACTACACTTGTAATAACCCCTGAAACCAACAAAAACAACCGTTAGATCTCATCTCACTTAAGTCAAACAAATCAAACGGTGGATATAGCGACGATGGTGTACGAAAGTTACCGTGGATGTGGTGAGCCTTTGATCGGTTTTTGTCCGTACTTCCTCCATGAATACTCGTCCGGTGGTATATCGGCGATCTTTGCACTTATCGCCGGTACTCTCACGGTTCTCTTCATCCGATTTTTCCGGCTATTAAATCAAAATAACAAATAATCGTAATTAGTTAAAAATCACTTATTAACAACGTGCATCAGGTTTAATGTTTAAAGTCAGAAGTCAAACAAAGACTTTTATAACTTAAAGCTTCGTTTACAGTTACATAAAACGACAGCACCACTAACTAGTCATTGTCAGGCGTGCTTTTGGGTTTAAGTTACTGTCGTTGACTTTTACTAAGTACGTTGACCAATTGGTTTTAGACCGTACCAAACCGGTTTAAGAAGTATCAAACCAAATCAATTACTACTAGTCTACTAGGCTAGTTAAGCAAATGATTAATTTAGACCGTACCGAACCGGTGAAGGAAGTAATAAACCAAATCAATTAAACTACTACAGTACTAGGCGAGTCAAACCAATCATTAGTTTATTACTTTATTGTGGAGACGTAACAATACCTTTTCTTGCAGTGGCACTTGCCGTTGCCGTTGCCGGAGCCAGAGATCTTGCCGGAAAAGTCCTCGGAGTGATCATGTTCAAAGCATCTCTTTCTATAAGGAAGACCAGAAAGAGGCGGTTTCGCTGAGGAAGGCAATGGAGCCGCCGGAGCGAGAAAGATCGAAGATCCTTTAGAGACGCTTCCGTCACCGGTGATAGCGGAAGACATGAAAGAAGAGTTATTAGATGATACGCTAAAGCTCTCCTTAGCGAACTCAACCACCTCCGAGCTCTTTGTTTTAGCGCCAAACACGCTTGGTCTAGTGAAATCTAACGTCACGCTTTGTTGATGTGACTGAACGAAACTAACTGGAGCAGAGATCTGAATCGGAACCGGAGAAAGAGGCGTTATTTTGGCCGGTGGAGGAGGAGGAGGAGCGGAGGAAGATGAAGGGGGAGGAGGAGGAGGGGAATGAACCGGACCACGTCTAAACCGAGCGTGACCGGTACGGTCAAGAAGAGAGATGACTTTCTTGAACTTAGAAACGGTGAAATCAGTGATTTCGGAACAGTCGACGTTACGTTCTTCAGAACGGTTAGAGAGGACACGGATCAAGTGTTCCATGCTTTGTAAGCCTTGTGAAGCAGCTTCTTGTATAGCTGTTTGATCTTCCATCTTCGGTATACGCAAGATATCAACGGTCATGATGAGACAATATTGAAGATCTGAATGTGAAGTTTTGTTTTGTTTTTGTTTTCGATGAATGAAAGAAAGAAAGAGAACGAAAGTGTAATGGGAGAAGAGAGAATGGCGTGATATATGGGGTTATTGGGTGTGACCGGGTGACCGGTTGAGTAGGTCTACATGGTGGAGTTTTAGTCAAATCGTTGTTTTCTTTTTTATTTTTGATCTAACGGTTGAGATTAAGTTGAAGACTTCTATGGAATAAAGCAATCAAAGTTTGGTCTCCTTGTTGTGTTTTTGAGGTGTGTAGGGTCCTCTTTTTGTGTAAAGCAAGAATTTTATAAATCGTGTCTTTAAAATAAAGGAATCGTTGTGCGTAAACTTGAATTTGGAAAATATATGTTCAAAGGAAATTACAAAAAAAAAAAAAAGTCAAATAAAAAACGTTAAAGTGACTGTTTATAAGAAAAATTATACTCTTTTTTCTCATATCTATTTTTACTTTTATCAGCTATGTTTATGTCTTCAAGTTCAAGTCAACATATCTAAAATTAAAGGTGATGAATTGTTTTTTTATTTGTATGAACAATGGGGTTGATTTTAGCTGTGACAGAAAAAAATAAATATAAGTATCAACTACTAGTTGTGAAATAATATTAGAATGGAGATTTTGACTTTTTTTTATTTTGTATTTTATTTAGTTTTGAATTCAGACAAGGTTTTAGGCGTTATTCATGTTTTTTATTTTTAAGTTTTGTTTTTGTATACTTTTATTGTCAAATCAACACATACAACTTGTCAAATATTATATGCACACACATACAAAACAATCGTGTTTGCAGCATGCTATATTATTTCAATGTGTTTCTAGAATTATTACTATTTGAAGTGCATTGACAAAAATAAATATATGAACAATATGCATGTTAGAAGTGTTCACATATCATATATATATAATAAACATTTGACTCGGACTTCCTTTTGTATCCAAATACATTTGTTCAACTACAATATATAATAAGTAATTAGAAAATTTGCATAGGTGTTTACTAATTTTACATCTAACCTCATATCATAGGCTTCTAGAAAACGTCTTGACTGAGAAATTAGTAAAGGAAAAACAAATCCTTTCTTGACTTTTAATTTACCTAATTAATAATCTACACAAAAATTGTGGAATAATTAAGAATCACTAATGGAGATTAAAGGTAGTATAGTAACAGCGACAATCGTTGACTATATCTTATTAGTATAGTCTACAAGTCTCTAGTTGAGAACAGCAATCAAAGAATAACGACAAAGTAGGAAAACAAAAGCTGACTATTTTATTTTTTTTAGAAAAAAACAAATCAAAATAAAAGTGATCACATGGACCCAATTCTTTTTTTTTAAACACACAGAAGTATTGACCACCTCGGTAACCGGGTGATTCCGGTTAAGTATTATCTGGACCGTTGATTACCAAAAGTTTGATCCAACGGTGGATCTGTGAACTGTGGAGTTGACTCTTTGCTATATTATTATTCTCTTTTAACTTTTTTTGTTTTTTGTTTTTGAGAACCTAAACAAAACACTCTACCACGTTCCGACACGTGACATTTTTGGCTGACTCATAAAGCTTTTTTTTAAAAAAAATTGGAACCAATACAATTGAATTAGGAGTGGAGGAAATTAAAATGATTATAAAAGAGCAAATTTGAAGCTTTATTCCATTTTTTTTTTTTTTTTTCACAAAAGTGTCTTTTATTGATTGAAGCCTAATAGGCCAACATTACAAGCCAAAAAAACCAAGTCTACAATACAAACCCAATAAAACAAAAATCCAATAAGATAACCCTTAGATATGGCAAGCTCAAATACAGCACATAACACGTGGCTATTGGAGAACATGTAAAAAGACACGTGGAAAGACGAGAGGGTGGAAATCTCCAATCTCCGGCAGTTGCTGTGTCGCCGGAAAGCAACTATTCCAGCCGAAATCGCCGGAAAACTGACTGCTCGACCGATCTCACTCTTTGCCCAAAGATTTAAAGGCAAGATCCCAGTTTAGATTGATGAGAATAAGACTCCACTTAGCACAATCTGAAAATCTTCTTCATCTTCGAATAAGCTTTTCAATCTTTAAGGTTTTTTTTCTTAAAAGCTTCCGCCATTGAACCTGCAAAACAAACAAACTACCTCTATCCAACCAGTGTCGGCATATGAATTATACCATCAATTGCTTTAATTGCTTCTAAATCATCCCAAAGAACCAAGAGAGACACCAATCCACAACTCCCAACCAAATCGAGCCCCTTAAACAAGGGAGGACTAGCGAATTACAAACTCAGATTAAAGGAGATATATGCAATTAAAACTAATTGAAACCGATACACAATTGAAATCCAAGGAGAGAAACAAAAAAAAAAACTAAATCCGGAAAAAACCGGATCCAAAAGTAGCGGAATATCGCCCAAGAAATGAGCGGTAAAATCACTAGAGAAAAGCCAGCCATCAACGCTAAAGAAGCCGTTCGATGCCGGAGTACAGAGCCGACCACCGGTGTTGATGAAACCATGCTTATAAAAATGTTATGTCTATTGTTACTGATTACTAAAACAGAAAAAATTAACATTGCATCAATGCTTTCTTGTTGTTTCTAGTCTTCTTGGTTTATGTTTTAATTATGTCATTTTTAAATATGTATATGTATATTACGTGTTATGTGTGCAAAACAGACCTCAAGAATGTGTATTTGAAACATTTTTAAGCATTTGTCAACGGAATGCATTATAAATTGGCGACATGGGAATCCGTTGACCTAACCGACTAATATATGATTGTCGTGCACGTCTGCTTATATTTTTTAAACCATTTTTATTGTTTTCATTTCTGATTTTATAAACTTTTACATCCCTTTTTTTTTATTTCTTTTTGAAAACGGTTTTTGACGTCCTCTCAAGAATTTATAAAATTAAATCTAAGATTACAAAAAAAAATGTATCTGCTATAGTTTCATAGTAAATAAACATAAATACATACTTAAAAATGTTCTAAGCGTTTATTTTTCTGTAGAAGGGTTACAAAAATAAAATTCCGATATACTGTATTAACCAAACCAGTGGAAAGAAATACTGGCGTATTTGAATCGTTTTGTTTTCAGGTAAAGAGACACATGTTGCCATGTTGGTTAATTTGCATGTTGTATTGTAGTATTGCATTTATCAATTAATACGGTTCAAACGAAGCTTCATTTTCTTTTTTTCTTAAATTATACGTGTTCCAACCACTATGTGTTTTTATAATGGTATATATACGGGCTATATTAAATAGTATACTATATGTCGAGTTGAAAGTTTAATTATTAGTTAGTGGATGAAAGAAAAATGTAGATATTTCTTTAATACTAAACAATATAGAAGCCATTAACCATGATGATGTATGATAATTATTGCTATTCATTCGAGAAGAATTGGCTTTATTCATGCCAAAGATACGGCAAAAAAGATTTGGTCTTACTTTAAGCTTGTAGAAGTCAATGTAAGTTATGTAACAAACCTACCTCTACGAGATAAATTATTTATTTACATCTACGAGCGAGATAAGTAACAGTTTGCGTTTTAATGTTATCAACTGTTACTATATGGATATATACACTCATAGACCATCTTGAAAGTTTTAAAAATTATAGAGTAACTTCGTAAAGACTCATGAAAGTTATTAAAATTGGTTCAACTATTTCTATAATTTTTTTTGTTATTAAAGTTACTAAAGTTATTAAAGTTATTAAAGTTTTGTGTTAGTACTTAGTACCGTCGTTATGTCACCACACTGATTCAGACCTTTATACTGTAAGTTATTGATTAAAAAAAAAAAAAATTGAACCCTAAAAAGTTGAAAGCTTAGATAACAATGTTAGATTTTATAATTACTTTAATAATATGTATAATTTATTTAATATTAATTGAACAATTATGCATCATATCTTCCATTTTTTTTTCTATGTTTGAACATATAAATATGTATCATGTAATCTATTTAATCTGTACTTATTCCATGCTAATAACATTTATTTATCTGATAATTTGGATATGTTTAATCCACACCATCTTTTCCGTTTACACCATTCAAATCAGTAATTGAATCAATTTGTTGGCACGTGAAAGTAAAAGGGTATTCATCTGGTTACTTGACTTTTCTTGCAAAATGAACTTAAAATAATGCCCCAAGCCACTGGTCGTATCACGTAAGATGATTTGGTTGAGGATTTGATTCTTTTGGTTCGACCAATACATAAAACATTCACCATTTCTTTATATTTGTCATTCTTATCTGCACACAATATCATATTTCCTTCAAATCCACACCTAACTTATCTTATCGTGGCTTTAACAAATAACAAACTAATAATATTGTCAGTGCCAAATAATATATATCATCTAGTATTATTGTGTCATATGCCATCTGAGTCAACCCGTTCTACTTGGGGGGTTGTTTGTTTTATCCGAGGATCAAGTTTTGAAACTAAGATTAATGTTTACTATTGCTATTTTGCACCAGGAATTCTAGAAACTGTCTTTTTCTC
>NC_025693.1:33705040-33719161 GCF_000633955.1 Camelina sativa
CGTTTACACCATTCAAATCAGTAATTGAATCAATTTGTTGGCACGTGAAAGTAAAAGGGTATTCATCTGGTTACTTGACTTTTCTTGCAAAATGAACTTAAAATAATGCCCCAAGCCACTGGTCGTATCACGTAAGATGATTTGGTTGAGGATTTGATTCTTTTGGTTCGACCAATACATAAAACATTCACCATTTCTTTATATTTGTCATTCTTATCTGCACACAATATCATATTTCCTTCAAATCCACACCTAACTTATCTTATCGTGGCTTTAACAAATAACAAACTAATAATATTGTCAGTGCCAAATAATATATATCATCTAGTATTATTGTGTCATATGCCATCTGAGTCAACCCGTTCTACTTGGGGGGTTGTTTGTTTTATCCGAGGATCAAGTTTTGAAACTAAGATTAATGTTTACTATTGCTATTTTGCACCAGGAATTCTAGAAACTGTCTTTTTCTCCTTTTTGGGTCAAGGGAAGAGTTACAAAGAGGAACATGACTCTTATCATTTCGTTTAATTGGATTTTTTTTAGTTGTATTTTCATTTTGTATAATAAAAATTGTTTTCTTGTTTTTTTTAATAAAATTATATTAGAAAGTCACAAATTATTGTGTGGCTAGTTCAGCATATAGTCATGGAATTTTGGTTGTAGCCGTAAAAAAATACTTTCGACTATGTTTCAAAGTTTTTAAGGTAAGATGACTATTTTGAAGTTGTTTGTAAAAGTGAGACTGATGATCTCTCGTCCAGTATTCTTCACGCATAATCAAACTTTGATGAGTTTGTGTATTTATATTTGTATCACTTTGCATGCTCTAGTGCTCTAGCTAACACATTGTCTCGCACAGTGGGTATATCTAATGATGCTTATCTCAGTTGTAAGCATTTGATTTGAAAATGAAAAAATTATTTGACAAAAAAAGATACATACAAAAAAAGATACTTTTTACTTAGTAACATAGTCACTTAATTAAAAGAATATGTATTAGTAACTAATATTTAATATCTTGGTCTACGTTCTGATTAGGCAGTATAGAGCTTCCGTCCACTTCCATGGCCGAGCTGAGGACTCTTTTACATGGTTGATTCATGGCCATCCAGCTGGAAACTATTCCTCCAGCAAAACGTGGGAGGTTTTAAGACCAAGAGATGTTGAAAAAGAGTGGGCTAAGCTGGTTCTGGTTTAAAGGTGCTACGCCAAAGCAGACCTTCAATTTTTGGATTGCAAATCTGGACAGGCTACCAACTATGTCTCGTCTCGCCTCATGGGGTAAACTGTTGCTTGTGCTCTATGGCAATCGAAACAAGAGATCACCTTTTTCTGCATGCAGTGCCATTTCGCAAAGGTCATCTGGAACTCAGTTATGCAGCGGCTTAGGCTGCTTTGTGTTTTATTCAGCGACTGGTCTTCGCTCCCAAGCTGGACAAAGGCAAGCTCTCCTTCTTCCCCTTCTGTTTTGCGACTGCTCCTAGCTCAAGGGATAGTCTACAACATTTGGAGGTAGAGGAACAATCTTATTCTTCACAACCAAGTCACCATGTCATCACAAACCATCTTCAAGCAGATAGACCGTCAAATCAAAAACTATATCACCGCAAGGAGCAACATGAAGCCTTCCGTAACTTGATGCCTCTTTGGATTTAACCCAGTGGTCACCTTAATTTTCCTTCTGTAGGAAACTTTTTGTAAGTGTTCTTTTGATTTTTTTATCTTTTTTTAGGGCAAAGAACACACTTCCGGCCTCATTTCGTTGTAACACCAAACATTTCATATATGATATTAACCTTTTAGCAAAAAATAATATGTAATATCTTATCTATTACCCTAAAGCTATTGCGTCAAAATTGATGTATATATATATATATATAAAGCCTGCTAGATAGTAATCTTGATCATTGAATATATATATATATATATGTATGCTTTCCACGAATGTGAAGCTCCAATTTATTTGTTGCCACCTATGGAAAATACAGCATTTGATGCTAAGAACGAGGTCACATATGATGTTTATGAGAATTGAGCTCCTCTTCGATTATATATTTCCCTAACTGGGAAACGTTAACTTTCGATATCTGCTTTAACAAAAAAAAAATGAGTAGAATAGTCACTATGTTATGTATGATGTTTTCTAAAGATCATCAATAAAAAAACAAAACCCATACCTCTTTTCTTAAGTCATTTAAGGTGGTGGTGGCATGAAATTTTTGTAGTCGTTTTAACGAGCTAAATTTATTGAATTTTTTTTGACTCAGTAAAGATGTTGGGCGTGCGCATGGGCCTCTGTTGGAAAGAAAGAGTGCGGCTTTACATGCATAACATTATTAGACAAGATTAAAAGATGTTGGCACATGATGGAGCCAAAATGTACAAATTCTTTAACACGATTTCTTGAAAAGTTTACTTATTCAAAGATTTTTCAGTAGTCGGCTTTGTTTTGTCTCATATAGAGATGTTCTCCGTTTGTTTGGTTGACGAATAATTTGACCCTCAGAAAGAGTGGGGACTCGGTCATCACTCATCTATGAGTACCAATAGATAAAAATAATTTGATTGAGTGATATAAATAAATAAGGTGTTATATTTGTTTATAGATATTTGATTTAAAAGAAATTTGAAAATAAAAATATTGTTTAGCTAACGAAACTAGAACCAAACTGAACTAAACCGGTGTCAAAGTAACCAAACCAAAACATAGGAAGAGCCACTTGGTCGGAACCAAACTATCTTCAAAGATAAACTTAAGACGTGGCGATGTGGCAACCTAATCTATAAGATGAGGTCAAAGATTTCTCTCCATTTCTATCATAGTTTTTGGATTGATATACACTTATTTTCACACTGTCATATGCTAAGATATTCAGATTATCTTCCGTTTTTGAGACAATTTCTATGTTCTCGCTGATTCACATTTACTACGACACATGTGAAAGTTTTATTCAACACGTCTCTCTCCGCTTACTAGGTTAAAAAATAATATATAGAGAAGCTAACAGCCTCTGTCAGGTTTAAGCCAGTCGATCAAATTACAAACACATCTCTTCTTTCGAAACTCTCAAACACATTTCTCTTAACAATGGATTCAATTCAACAAGACATGTTCTCTTGTCTTCCCGACGTTCTTTTGATTGTGATAATCTCTTTCTTGCCGTTTAGGGATTGTGTACGCACCAGTGTTCTCTCCAGGAGGTGGAGGTATCTCTGCCATGAGACCAAAAACCTTTCTTTTAAGGAATCCGACTACGTGAGTAGTTCAATCACTGATGATGAGGTTGCAAGATATGACGCTAGGGTTTCCTTTTTCCGTTTCATTGATTCATGGATCTCTAGAATTCCTGATCAAGTCGTGGAAAGTTTTGAGATCTGTTTCTCTAATCCGGTGGGTTTCGCGACTTCCATCGAGGCTCTGATCGAATTCGCGGTCTCCAAGGGAGTGAAGAAGTTAGTTATTGATTTGTCAAACCCTGCGTGGAGAAGCTACAATGATGTATCATATCTTCATTTTGTTGTTACATTGCCAGCAAGTGTTTACAGTCTAACAACCCTCGAGACACTAAAAATTTACGGGTGCGAATTTGATCCTTCAAAATTCACAAACAAGGGATCGTTAAGAAGACTCTTTTTCGGTTGGATGAGACTTGCAAAGCTCGACTCTTTGCTATCCAAATATCCTTCCCTCCATAGTCTAAGTATCAAACAATGTTGGGGTTTGGATATCACATCGATAGCCGGGCAGTTAAGAGAGATAGACGTTGAGAATTCCGACTTCAATTACATGCAGTGTGCCTTTAACTTGCCTAATATATACAGCTTGAAGTACGCAGGCCAAATTAATGCCTTGTACTTCGACATGAAAACGATCATAGAATATGTATATTTAGATTTTGAGGTAGAGGGCGTGTATGAGGAACCAAGTGAGGCAACACGAATAAACGGTGCAATTATTTCTGGTTATCTCAAGGATCTACCAGAAACTCGCACTATAACTGTCTGTCCTTATCTCCTTCAGGTATATTTAAATGTTTACATCTTTAGATTAGTTTTTGATAGTAATTAGTTATAAGTTCATTTAAGGGTTCTTCGAATATTTGAAATTTTGTGATTGCGATATATGGTAGTAGACTATAGCTGTTGTTGTCTAGTGAAGAGAAATTATGTTGCAGATGTAGTTACGGTAAAATACTAAAATAGATTATAAAAAATATCAGCTTAAGCGTGTATTTATTGTTAGATCAAAACAACCGTTTTCTCAGATAAAT
Source organism: Camelina sativa (assembly GCF_000633955.1). Taxonomy (NCBI): domain Eukaryota; kingdom Viridiplantae; phylum Streptophyta; class Magnoliopsida; order Brassicales; family Brassicaceae; genus Camelina; species Camelina sativa. The sequence continues at coordinate 33,709,312 of NC_025693.1, forward strand.
TTTTGCGATTTGAACAAAACAATTATTCCATTTTTGTTAATTAATTTAGTCTATTTAGGTCATTTGGAAAAAGATGATATATTTGAACAATTTATTCACTAATAGCTAGTCACCTAGTGAATAAAGATCATGTTTATTGCTTTAGCCCTACTATGAAAATTCCTGACACAATATGTTTTAGGCTATTACATTAAATTGTTTTATATAGATGTTGTTTGATGTATTGTTGATATTTTAATATGTGTTTCTTTTTCTTATGGAAGGCTATTCCAGAATGTGACAATCCAGATTGTTTGCTCGAGCCTATGGAAACACAACATTTGGTGTTGAGGACGAAGATGCATACGAAAGAGTTCAACGGAATTAGGATTCTTTTGGAAAATTGCCCTAAGTTGGAGAGTCTAACTTTTGATATTCTTCCTCCACACCCTTTACCGCCGGTAAGATTTCTATATAAAAATAAAATAAACCGATAATTAAAGAGTTACGTTTTTTATTTAATATAGAGCATGATTTTCATTAATTATTTTGTAGAGAACTTTGTCATAGTGTGGCATCGATCCACGTACATATTGGATGGAAAACAGAACATATACTTGTCTAATGAAGACACTAAAGGTCGTGGTGGTTAGGAATTTTGGTGGTAGTTTTAATGAGCTAAATATATTGAGATATTTGATTCGATGCGGCAGTGAGCCTAGACCTGTGTTGGAAAGAGTAGAATTGTACGTGTCGAATGGGATGGATAAGAGTCAAGTGATGGCAGTACGTGCTAAAGCAGAGATGTTACAAAGAATTTCGAAGCATGTTCAGATTCTTTGTGCATAATGCTTGACAAGTTGAGCTTTTCAAGATTTGTTCAGTAATGGTGGATTTTGTTTGCTTGTTTAGTGATTGTTTTTGAGTTTTATTTATCAACATTGAGGAAGTGAATCTTCCATAGCTTGGTTTATTTGATTTGTGTTTAAGAGCCTCGGAGAATGAGGAAAAATATTAATAATAAATGTTTTGAAAATATTTCAAACTAAAACTGATCTTTTTTTTTTGTGTGCACCAAGAATTTTCATTTAAATCAAACGGTTACAAAGAGGAAATCGCACTCGGACATGCCCAAAGTGCAAACAAAGTGGCTAAACGCCAAAACTGCTACAAACTCCATACAAGAAAGCCAAAAGCTGTAGATAAAAGGATAGGCAAGAGCAAACCTAACACTCAAGACAACAACATCAACAAGGAGACCTCCAACCTTGACAACATTAGAGACAATAAGCGAAAGGGCATCTTGTGGAACAATGAGCAGCAGAAGCGCTCCAAAGTTCAAGCTTGAAACTGCCACTTGGGCAGAGAAAGCAATTCTGGGATTGGTTGTAAATGCAATGGAGACAAAGCCCCAAAATACTAAACCGTTGATAAGACCATAAGGCAAAGCCTCATAAGAACATTCATCACATAAGAGGGTTAAACGAGAAACCCCAAAGCAATGACCCACCCGCCAAAACAAAGCGGAAGGGATAGGTGGCTGAAAAAGGACAACCAGAATGACCTGCATGCCATCACCAATGCCTCTAGGCTGAAGACAACCAACAGAGGCTGAGAGACATCCGGCGAGCAGACACCGCCAAATTTGGGCGGAGTCCGAACCAACAAAAGAGATTCTAGACTGAAAGTAGACTGTACCTGACGGAGAAGTATCCAATGCAGGCAAGAGAGATCAGGAGAAGCATCCGATGCCCTGTTGGAAGGGGAAGCTGAGGAAACCGCGGGGAAATTCATCACGGCAGCACTTGCCTGAAGGAACGGCAAAGAACTCAACACTTGACACCATTAGATTCGACTGGATCTTTGGGATGGCCGGAGAGGCGGAGATGAGATCGATGTATGAACTGCGAGATAGGGGACCCGATAGACCAAAAGACTGAACCCTCAAGATAGGAGCAGTTGAAGACATTGCTAGAAGATGGAAGACAACAGATCGAGAGAGGAAGGTTCTCCGAAATCTCACCGACGAGATCTCAGATCCAGACTCGAGCGGGGTAGCAGAACCAACCAAAGACATCGCCAGGAGGAGACGAGCAGCCAAAAGGGAGAGAAGGGTTCTCCAGTGAAGCAGAACGGCAGCGACGTAAAGACGCGACCAGTTACGGCGGAAGTAGCGCCGGTAACAGAACCGGAAATACGGTTCGAACAAGCAAAGAAACTGAAAGGAGATTGGATTTGCCGGGAGATGAACGAAATAGCAGAGGGAGGACAGGATCCGACGCCGGCGAGCCATGGCAACGCCGACGCCGGAAGGAAGAGACTCCCGTGGCGGCTAGGGCGAACACACTCGAGGAGAGAGCTTTTCAAACTAATTAGTTCAATTAACTAAAACTGATCTATATTATGAAATAGTTTGAAAATTTGCTCGATGACAATAAAATTATTTCCACCATTCACAAAGAGTGCTGTTACAATAAAATAGTTTTGTTTCATAATTTTTTGTTTTGTTTTGTTTGTTGAAATGTTAAATTGATGTTAATGAACAACGACAAAAATTTATGTACACGAGTTTCGTAGAACTTGGTTGGGTAGAACAAAGCTGACACAAAACCAGATCACTAAGACCATAACTTATGTTTGTGAGCTGGCTGCGAAGAGAGGACCACCGCACCAAGAGAGAGTTGTACTTGCTCTTGGAGGCTGATATTTGAGGCTGTGAAATGGTTGCTTACGTCTATTTTGATCGGAAGCATCAATTACTGATGATAATCATGGTAACCCGAGTTATGAATACGGTTTAAACATTGTTGTTTGGGGTTTTTATATTGCAGTCTTTGAAACTAAATATATTTTTAATATACCTATTCAACTTATTGATTAGGAGGAAAAAAAATTTAGTTTATTTATTAAGAATATAATAAAAAAATTTAATTTTAATTTTAACGTGTCAAAATGACACTTTTTATGAAACAGAAAAACATCTAATACATGAGAAATTATATTAAAAAATAAATGTTAAGTGTACACAAATGTTACATAAAAATAAAGGATGCAACTTTTCAATTTTTTAAAAAAATGTAAACAGAAAATATAGTTATAAAATAATGATAACGGAGATGTTACCTTTTGAATCATTTATATGAAAAAGGTAGCAAAAGGTAATGACAAAATTAAATTAAGAGTTATGATAAAGATGTGGAATCACATTTTCATTGGCACCCACCTCCTTAATTTTTCGACTGAAACTTTGATACGGGTTTTGATACTAATACATTCCAAGTGGCTGGAGATTGGATAGTTCAGGATCACTATGGCTTTAAAGTTTTGGGTTCAACTCGGCTTCATCTAGCTATGACTGCACTATAAGCAGAAACCAAGACCCTTTTGGCGGCTATGCAGCAACTTTGGATTAGAGATTTCTCCTTGGTTGTTTTCGTGGGTGACTGTGCAACTTTAGATTAGAGGATTCTCCTTAGTTGTTTTTGTGGGTTACTATGAAGTGCTCATCAACATAATCAATGGACTACTAGTATTTAAATTCCATTTCGAACATGTGTTTCGATATCTTTCATTGGATGAAGAAGTTCCGACAAATTAGATTTGTTTTTACGAAACGTTGTTGTAACGACTCCACACATAATGTAGCTAAATTTGGTTATAAAACTTTCGATTTTTATTATATGGTTTCAAATCTGCTTTAGTGGCTTACTCAACAATAGTATATGGATAATTTCAATTAAGATTAATATAATATATTTTCGACGAAAAAGAGTTATGATAAAGAAATGCAATCTTAAAAATGAAATTGTTACATAACCATCTAAATATAATGAGATTCTTAAACAATCATTTAAACGAAAAGTTGTGATAATCAAACATGAACTTATGGGAAAAAAAACAACTTAAAAAAAAAAATATCAACAAAAAGTTAGAATAAAACGACCTAACTTTCTAAATATAATATTATTTCTTGACTAAATAAGTAAAACATATGTTTTATAAACTCTTACGATAAATAGATGCTACCATAGAAGGCATATTTACAGTTGACTAATATTTGTACATTGTTATAATCATTCCAAACAAAATTTGTTAGACTAAAAATACAAAGAATTTATATAAATTTGAAATAGTGTATATTAGTAAATAGTTTGAAGAGAACGAAAATAATAAAATTTGGGTGAAAAACATAATTGAAATTTCATTCTCTTCAAACTATTTACTAATATACACTATTTCAAATTTATATAAATTCTTTGTATTTTTAGTCTAACAAATTTTGTTTGGAATGATTATAATAATGTACAAATATTAGTCAACTGTAAATATGCTTTCTATGGTAGCATCTATTTATCGTAAGAGTTTATAAAACATATGTTTTGCTTATTTAGTCAATAAATAATATTATATTTAGAAAGTTAGGTCATTTTATTCTAACTTTTTATTGATATATTTTTGTTTAAAGTTGTTTTTTTCCCCATAAGTTCGTGTTTGTTTATCACAACTCTTCGCTTAAATTTCAAACAAAATTTGTTACTGCCATTAACAACGTCGTACATGCATTACTATTTTTTGGAAAAAATAAAAAAAACATAAGTTATTTAAATTTGCTGCCAAAAAAATACATATTTTTTTAATGCCAGAAAAATACACAGATCAAATAACAATGAAAAAAATACATAGATCAAGTCCTCATATATAGAAGATTTGTAGAAAAATTCAGAGATTCAACGAGGATTAAGAGTGACAAGTATTAGGGTGATTTTATTATATTAACAATAAAATAAAAATATATGTTATTAAATATATGTATAGTTCTATCCATATTAAATATATGAAATATAGAGTTTTAGTGTTGATGTAGTCCCAAAGTTTGTTAAGTCTATATAGATCCAGGAAAAATATAATTGAGAAATTTAAAAATCGGCTAATTTAATTGTGTATTTTTGTTTTTCAATTTAGTTGTTCAAAATAGTAACTAGAACATGTATGAGGTTAAAAAGAGTATAAGAATTAAGAAGATATGAGTTGTGACCCCCTAACATTCTTAATGGAAATTTTTTTTTTGATATATGTATATTTTTGGCAACGAAAAAATAGTCATCTATTTTCTGATAAAATTAAATAATTAGACTTGTTTCTGGAATTTTTTCTCGAAACACCGTTAGTGGTCCTAACGGAGGACAAAGAAAAATTATGAAAAAGTAATAATTCATATTTTTTTATTCCTAAAAAGTAGTTTATATATTTTTCTGACAACATAAAAATTCATGTTTTTTTTCTGACAAATATTAAATAGTTCATGTTTTTTTTTTTGGAAATTTTCTCATTTAAAATATTATGTTGGAGTTATTACATCCACAAACCTTTATTTTTAAAATGAGTTACTCTCTCGAATGAAAGTCCTTATTGAAGATGTCCTTAGACGAGTATGACACATAGAGCCCAACCGTTTGTGGTACTAAATGCTTTTTGGAATATAAAGGAAAATAACAAAGAGCCAAAACGTGTGGAGAAGCAACAAGCAAAAGCCGTAAGCAGATGGATTTTGGAGATCTAAAAAATATGTTACTGCAATTTATTTAGGAAATGTTTGAAGTAGCAACAACTATATACTATATAGAGCTAAAAATATGTTATTTGCAATTTTCGTAGCCCAAAATTGAAAGTGTCTCAAAGTGATGGTTCGATTTGGTTAACCTTTTAATTATAACAAACCAGACACATTATGATTTTACTGTTGAAAAATAGTCAATAATTATATAATAAAATTTTTATTTTTATTCAACAGTTGACATTTTTGTAACCAAATCCTAATGTTTCAATGGGGAATCAAGTATCACTTGGTCAGGATGCTCCTTTGCATTCCCTTTAGGATTCTCTTCAAACCTCCGGAGACTAAACTGCTTCATTTCAACTCCTCCTCCTTTGGCCTCTCCTTCTGTCGCCAGATCCGCCAGTATCCTCCCCACCGCCGGTGCCATCTTGAACCCATGGCCGGAAAACCCACCGCCCACGACCACATCTTTCCCTAACTCCCCTCCAAGAAAATCAATCACAAAATCCTCGTCCGGGGTCATCGAATACATACAAAGCTGAGTTGCCACAGGTCCTTCCGAATCAACCATCCCTCCAAATCTCTCCCTTATCCACTCTTTAAGCTCCTCTAGCTTCACTCCTGGTCCCCACGGCCTCTTATCCGGATCGCACCAATAACCACCGTGAACAGCCACTTTGATCAGTCCCGGATACTCCAAGGATGGAGTCCCGTACACGTACGGAGCTCCGTATGAGGCGAAAGTCGGAAACTCTCCCTCGATCGTGAACTTCTCCTCATGGCCTTCTTTGATTCTCCAGTAGCACACCGTCGTCTCAAGCGGCTCCACCGGAAAATCTATCCCGGCCACCGTTTTCACCAGCTTACTTATCCATGCACCTGCGGTTACAATGCATTTTTTACCGTAAAACTTATCTCCTTTCACTGTGCACACTATCACCCCTTCCCCGTTTTCACCATCTCTCTTTATGTTTGCAACTTTGGTGTTGTCTCTTAAGATGGCTCCATGTCTAAACGCAAGCGTCTGGAACATGGAGACGGCCTTGGTGGGTTTAATAACCCCACCAAGTTCGGTCGAGACTCCGATCCAGTTCTCCGGGATACTAATCTTCCTGGAGAAACGCTCGGACACAGCTTGTGGGTCCATAACCTGATGAGTTAGCCCATGTTTTTGACACGTGGCGACAACAGAGAGGAGACTCTGCTGATCAGCAGGACCCATGTCAAACTGTTGAGTTGGGAAATGAACTTTGTATCCGATCTCGGACTGAGCCTCAGCCCACAACAGAGTGGATTCGGAAACCATGGCGTAGTAGTAATCCTCCGGGTAAGTGGCACGTATGGTACGTGACTCGCCGTGGGAAGAGCCACGGTGGTGGAGGAAATCGAACTGCTCTAAGAGGAGTGTTTTGTGGCCTCTTTTCGCCAGCTGGTAGGCGGCGGAGCTTCCCATGACTCCTGCTCCGACGACAATCACGTCGAATCTTCCGTCACCGCCGGAATATTCCATGAGGAAGTGAAAAATGAAGGAAACTAGTGAGAGAAGAAAGACAACGAAAGGTGGAGAGGGTTGAGTTGATGTGAGAGAAGCATATGGTTATTGTTCCTCTGCTCTTTAATAAGCCAGTTTGTAATCACGAGACTCACGACACTGCCCTTTTGCTCGTGTCATTTTCTTACTGAACTTTCATATAATATTAACTAGAAAACGGCGTTATATACTAGGCAAAAAAAATGTGAACAAAAAAATACAAAATACATAAAATTTTATAATGATTATAAGTAAACGTCGTTATATTCTAGGCAAAAACAGTAAAAAAACAAAAAAACGTCGTTATATACTAAGCAAAAGATTATTTGATATCTTTCAATGTGGTCTATAAAAAGTGTAAGGTTTATAAGCAAAACTGTGGTAAAATCATAAAATAAGTGAATTATATGTTTAGGTACATTTTACGAATTTGTAAGAATATTTGTGAAATGAACATTTGATTTATTTTGTCACTGCATCAGTTTGCATATAAACCTCAATATTTTGGCTATCTAGCAACCATAATAGACCTAATTTTGGGTATCTACCAATTAAAGCCTAAATAAAATAGGGATCCCTCTAGTACGCGCAGGCTTTCGGATCGGACTTGGTTGTAAATTACTTTTACATTGTTTTTTGTATATATGGAACATTCGGTTTTGTAAGTATATTGGTCATTCATTCGTTCTCACTTTTAATATTGAACTCTTCACCACACCTAAAAATGAGAGCATGAAAATTATCAAAAAGTTAAAATATGTAGTAACGTATTTTTTTTTTCTCTTCTTCAGAAAGTAAGATATTCTAAAAGTTTTTGTTTTCTTTATTGTCTAAGTAACGTCTTCTATATATCCTCGAATGTTACAAAAGCTGAATATACGACCAATGAATGAGTGAGACATGGTGATATTTCAGTTTCAAATTAGATAAGCAAAGACTAATCGTTTCACTCTTCCCATTGGCACTGAACAACATCGTGTTCTATACTTATATCTAATAGAGTAGGAATATATAAAACAATTTGTCAATAGAAAAATATTTGGCAATTTAAGTTTCAATAAAATGCAGAAAAAAACAAAAAAAAATCTACTTTCTAACACTATATATACATAAACATTTTGTCCAAAAAATTACATAAACATATTCATGTTTTAGCAATATACGTCTTGGTCCAGTGGTAAAGGGAATACGTCTTGTACACAACTCATTTTCCCCTTTTTTCAGACTAGAAAGAAGTGACAGTGGACGTATATTAGACATTTCAATTTCGTGATCTTTAAACAAAAAAAAAGTAAAATATCGAGGGATGATAAGGATGACATAGCGATAGTGAAATTGTGATTGTGAAGTTCTTGACCAATTGTATTCTTGGGGAATATGGTGGAATGAATATAAGAGTCACTGCGCTCTTCTCTTAGTGCTCACCATTCGTTTTTGTTGGAAAAAGACAAATCCCTTATCCACTGGTTATTAGTTTATTTACAAAAATCTTACATTTCCATGAATGGACGCTCAGTAAGGAATATATCTAGCAATTTGTAGGAACCACTTGTACACTCCAAAGTCTACATGTAGCTTATAGTTTTAGAATCACTCTTTTTTTGGGTCCATATTCTAGGAAAAAAGCAGAATAAATCGAAACTATATATTTTTTTACTTCTATGATTTATGTTATGTCACTTGTAAGAGGGTCGGCCATTACACTATAATTGGTATAAGATGTCTATACCAAACATAGAAGTGGTGCATGATTCATCATGTCTAACCTATATAAAAAAAGAAAAATCGTAAGAAAAAATCTCGATCGTTAATTTATAAACTTTTTTTTTGGGTCAGAAAAATAAGTCGTAGTTATATTGATTGCCGTCTTGAAAATCGTTAATTGAGCTTGTCATTATCTATCTGCATAGAAAAGAAGAGAAAAGGAATAAATTGTTGTCGTCATACTTCAAACTCCAAGTGGGTACTTAGACTATCCTCATTGGTTTAGTTTCTTAGTTGTTTCTTAAGGCATATTTAATAAGAAAAAAAAAGAGAAGAAACTTTGCTAAGAGTTATGGAAAATTTTGTTGATTATTGGTAGAACCAAATTTAAGGGTTTCTTAATAATAAATATAGTAAAATAATAATTAATATCTTAAAATATTCAAAATTATTTTATATATCAAAGAAACATATTTTATTAAGAAAAACATAAAATAACATACAACATTTTAAATTATTACACAAAACATTAAAAAACAAAAACATAAAACACACCATGAAATAAAATATAGAAACATATTTAATTAAAACATGAAACATAATTAATATCCAAATTTAGTCCACAAATGTTCAATTAAATCAAGTTTCAATTGGTCATGCACTTCTCTATCACGGATTATTATTTGACCATTCAACACGTTGCTAATATTTGAATTCATATTGATAGAATATGAAAGATCCACACCCTCTGCTTGTGGGAAATCAGAAACCTCAGCTTGACTGTATCCATCTCGTTCATTTTCGACAATCATATTGTGGAGTATGATACACGCCCTCATAATCAATCCCACTTGGTCTTTATCCCATAAAAGACATGGATTTTTAATGACCGCGAATCTAGCTTGTAGGACACCGAACGCACGCTCAACATCTTTTCGGTAGCTTTCTTGGCGGTCAGCAAATAAAGATGCTTTTGGAGTCTGTGGTAGTGGTATGGATTGAATAAACGTTGGCCATTTTGGATAAATACCGTCTGTCAGATAGTAAGTCAAATTGTACTCTCTGCCGTTAACGTAGTA
>NC_025693.1:33723428-33760857 GCF_000633955.1 Camelina sativa
AGAAAAGAGAAAAAAGGAAAGTGAAAGAGAGATGAAAAAAAAAATTAAACCCCTTCGTCCCAAATAAAACTCGACCCACTGATTTTGTGACACTTGTCCAGCAAGAGACGTTTCTTGCAATCCTAAAATAAGAAACGAATCTTGCATTTCTTAGCTTAGGTTTCAATAATTAATATTATCTACCCCTAAGAAACAAACTAAGAAACAACATAATTGTGCCGATGAGGATAGTCTTAGAGCATCTTTAGCGGTGAGAAAGGTGTCACCGTTACTCAAAGAAAAAAAAATTAATATTTTAATATATGACTAATAAGTGATTGACATGTGTTAAAAAACACTGAGAATCGTTTCTTCTGCCAATAACTGCAGCAACGATTCTTTACTTTCTCTTTCCTATTTATAATTTTTTATTTGATTTTATTAAAAGAACTGGGGAGAAAGCAACGCCAGTAATCATGGTCTTACGACGACATCTTAATAATACATAACAAAATAATCTAATCCTTTCACTGAATGGAGTCTTGGTTCAAGAAAGGTGCGCACTAGCTAAATATTATATAAATAACTACAAAAATGATATCATTGCTTTTGGGAATGATTGGATATTATTGGTATAATCCCAAACTCTAATATCTGGATGTTATACATTGTCACGTCAGGTTTTTGCTATGTGAACCTATTTGAATGTGATACTCAGAACTGGAAAGCATGGAACTACGGGTTTGCCTCTAGCTACGGTATTTTTAAAACAAAAACAGACTAGAACCATGGTTTAAATGGTAAAGGTTTCTTATATATTTGAGATTGTGAGTTAGGTTGATAGAATTATCTAATTTTATAATTTTATCAACCTAACTCACAATCTAAAATATAAAATCAGATATATCTCCCAAAAATATACAGTATGTTTAGATATTAATTATCTAATTTTATATTTTATCCAAACTTTAATTTTATATATTTTATCCAAACTCTAACACTGGGCGTTAGTGTTACATAATTGTAATAGGCCCATATCAAGCCCAAAATATAGAATGATTTTGAGGACTTATAAGTTGACCCACACTAAAAAAAAACTTCCATCTTCAATCTCTCGAGTCGATAACCCTAATTTCACGACGAGCAAGCAAGAGAGAGAGAGTAAGCCGTTTCTCACAACTCCCTAGTACTCTTCAGGTAATCGCGATCTCCGCTTGTCTCTTCTTTGTATTCATCTATTCTTTAATCTGAGTTGGATCAATAGATTTGAATCTTTTGGTTATTGGTTTTTGATTTTGGTAATCTTGTTTAGAGAATTGAGTTATGTATTGTTGAATTTGATAGGTAACTACTGGAACAAATGTCGCGTGTGTATGTTGGTAACTTGGATCCGCGAGTTACTGAGCGTGAACTCGAGGATGAGTTTCGTCTCTTTGGTGTGATCAGGAGGTACGAATTTGTTTACTCTAACCTAATTTTTTAGGTATTCAATTGATGTGTCAAGTGTTTAATTTAATATCATTGTTCTTTTGGTGTGTCTGTGTAGTGTTTGGGTTGCTAGAAGACCACCTGGTTACGCTTTTCTTGATTTTGAAGACTCAAGGGATGCTCGTGACGCCATCCGTGCATTAGATGGTACTCATTAGTCTCCTATTCTGCTCTCTTTTGAATTATCACGGTGAAGCTGGTCTCTGATGTTTGGGAGATTGATGATATACATATGCTCTGTACTGTTATGGTAGGCAAGAATGGATGGAGGGTAGAGCAGTCTCATAACCGTGGTGGTGGTGGTGGCCGTGGAGGAGGCGGTGGTGGTCGTGGAGGTGATGGTGGTCGTGGACGTGGTGGTTCTGATTTGAAGTGTTATGAGTGTGGTGAGTCTGGTCACTTTGCACGTGAGTGCCGCTCTCGTGGTGGTTCGGGTAGGCGTCGCAGCCGTAGCCGTAGTCGCAGTCCTCCTAGATACAGAAAGAGCCCAACTTATGGAGGACGGAGGTTATTGTCCCCCCTTCTTTCTGATTGACGATTTGTTTACTAATGTCTATTGTTCATTGATCAACTAACTTGTCTTTTGGGTTTCACAGGAGTTACAGCCCTCGTGCAAGATCTCCTCCTCCTCCAAGGCGTCGCAGTCCTTCTCCTCGTGGTCGCAACTACAGTAGGTCACCACCGCCTTATAGAGCACGTGAAGAGGTGCCATATGCTAATGGGTAAACTCCCTTTACTCTGGAGTCTATGCTATCTCATTCAATATTTGACTGGAATTGAACTGATATCAAAGCGACTGTTATTTGTTACAAGTGTTTGTGGCATATTATTTTTTGTTAGATGTTCAATACATCAAAGTCCTTACGACTGATAAGCTTTTGTGTTTGTTTACGCAGAAATGGTCTGAAAGATGTGCGTAGAAGCCGGAGCTGAGTGTTACTACTTGTCTAGATAGCAAGTGATGGAATCAGGATTCAGGAGACGACTGTGTGCTGGTGGTGTCATGAGGACGCTCAAGGGAAATAGTATCTGTGAATTTCACTAAAAGAACATGTTTTAGCTGTGGGCTGGATTTGATATGCTTGCTACTTTTGAATTGCTGGGATGCTTCATTTTGCGTTTGGATAATGAAGCCGTAGTTGTATCTGCCTTTAGGTAAAATACTTTTAAATATCTACCCAACTTCTTAAAAGACATAAACAGAACTTATGCTAAAAACCTATGTGTTTCTTTGTTTTTGTGTGTGTTATGTTCTGTTGTGTCGAGGTTTCTTCGGGTTTCTACTGCTTCATTGGTTATCTGCTTCTCTGCCTTCTTGGTTAATTTCATCGTCCTGCTATGAGATCTTCATAATTGTTTACCACTTCTTCTGCTTCATTGCTTATCTGCTTCTGGCTTCTTGGTTATTTTGATCGGCTTTTGGCGTCTTCATAATAGTTTACCATTACTTCTGCTTCTGGCTCTTGCTCATTTTGATCAGCCTGCTTTGGGATCATCATAATAGCTTACGGCTAGTTTTGCTTCATTGCTTATCTGCTTCTGGCTTCTTCATCATTTTGATTGCCTGCTTTGGATCTCATAATAGTTTACCTCTACTTCTGCTTCATTGCGTATGTGCTTCTGGCTTCTTGGGTATCTTGATCGGCCTGCATTGGGATCTTCATGATAATTTACTCTGCTTCTGCTTTGCTCTTATGTTTGAAAACTTCATCAGCTTGGATGATGTCGTCTTCAAACCTCTCTGGTCTTTCTTTTCTTGAACTTAAAATGGCCAATAGGAGCTGCACGTAGCAACTCTGGCAGGTACTTGTCTCAACTGCAGTCTGTTATAATAGTTTAGAGTATATGTACAATGTCTCTGCTCGGTTTAAGGTGTGCATTTTTCATATTTGATGTTCTCCTTTCAAGTCCAGGTCTTACTGCCCATTTGCAATAGTTTCTGCTTTTGTTTCATCATGTTTGATTCATGGAATAATCCTTTTTTGTTTGTCCAACGGTTCACGAATTATTCTGGCTTTGCTGAAAGCTTTTTGATTGCCCCCCTCTTGTCCATTGTTGATGGTTGTGTCTTTTTGAGATGATATTATAGCGACCCAACTTTATGAGTTTGGTCACATCGTATATTTTAGCAAAACTCTCTTACCTTTGTTTACGTATATCATAATCAACTGTGCATGGTCATAATCAAAATCATCCAAAAACAATCGTAATCACTGTACTGTTGCAAGGTAGTTAACATAAGATTGCCTACTCATCTTCGTAGTAGTGTCTACATTTTGTTACTCATTTAATGACCTCAAAATCTTCTAATTCGAGTACGAGAAGTTTATGGTTTACAGATATAATCGTGCTAAAAGTCAAAATAGTATTCCTTTTGAGTTTACACAATCTCTTCAAGCTTGATAATTTCGAAGACCATAATGTCTTGGGATAAGGAATAATAACGGAGTGGCGTCGCATTATTAGTGGTATACCACACTTGCAAACATATTTTTGTCAAAAATAATTTTGAGAAATGAATTGAATTGAATGGTCGCATATTTGTCATACGAAGACTTGAAATGGCCCACTTTGGGCGTGGGGAGGTGGGGTTCATCATAATCTGTGATGAACAATTGTATGCATTTATCACAATTTTATAAATCTACAATACAAAGTACGATGTTATTAGTTTGCACAACCGTAAAACAGCTGAATTATCTATTACTCCCTCTATCACAAGGACATTTTCTAGGATTTTTTTTATCATAAAAAAATGATTTTCTGTAATTTTTTGTTTTATCAATTAATGATAGGGAATGGTAGATTTCAAAATTTCATTAAGAATTAAAATTTTTGATGAATTACTATTGGTTAATAATTATGATAAATATGTTATTATAAATAAATAATCCGTTATAGTAAAACATTAATTGTTTTTTAGTTTATGTGAAAATTCTAAAACATCATCATTTATGATATAGAGCGAATATATACATATAATTTTTGTGGTAAGCAAACACACAACCTTTGGAAACCTTGATTTTGGCATATTAAATCCTTAAAGTTGTTTTGTTTGTAGACATTTTTCTGCAAACAATCCCATAACGCACATAACTCTAAACAAAAGAGAAACAATCCATCTAATTCTAATATATTAAGGTCTCTAGTGGTTGATCTCGCGACGAATCCAACAATATAAAAATAACATAAAATAAAAAATATGTAATTAATAAATTAATTGATTTTGTGAAAAAACTTAATAATATTTTGCAGCAAGCCATAAAAATAACTAAAAAAAAAATAACCAAAAAAAAAAAATTATCTAAATATATTAAATAAGTTTTTGAAGTAAACAAATCATGTATTTAATCTGTAGAAGTTGAGTTCTTTCAAATTATGGCCTTAAGCATATTATGCCATTAACTGTATTTTCTTACTAGTACAAAAAATGAGCAATGTATTTAACATTTCACAATTCTAAACGCATATTTAAACGTATTTGACGTACTCATTATCGTCAAATTCTAATCATTCTCGTCCCTTCATGCAGTTGTCATATACTCAGAGTCATATTGTCTTATTTCAAATTGAATGGCTGACAAAAAAATATCTAAGCTAAAACAAAGTCTTAAAATTACAGAGAAACATGAAAATATCCAATATATATATTATAAAACAAAAAATTTTAAATAACCTTCTAACAATCGAAAGAAGTATATTTACACTGATTTGCTACTGCCATCTCGGGTTTGAAAGCGAGACTAAGGTGGTCGTCGTTTACCAACCAAGATACATATGTAAGTAGTTTTAGAAAAAATAACTCATACTATAAGTAAACATTATCTCAGCTTAAATAATTCGGCATTAGATGTTATTTGATCACCGATTAGCACCTAATTTTTAAAAAAAAACATTCGGGTTTTTGAATTAATAACACATTATATTCGTGAATATACGATATTCGTGAATATACGGAATGAGAGTTCTTTTTCATTATGTGATTGGTATTAAATGATACACATCATATGATCTCACAAGTCATATATAAATATGCAAAATACTGAATCTTGTACGCAACACACTGGAGATAGTATGAGGAGAGACAAATAGAGTCTTGTCTTGAGAATTGGTTTGGTCTATCTCCTTAGAAAAATAATACTAGCTTTAATGGAACCCACGTTCTCCTCTCTGTCTCTCTCTCCCTCTCTTTGCAATTTCCAAGAAAACATTAAAATAAAATCACAACAACAAGTTTAGTTAGTACTAGAATTAAGTCTTTCACTCGTTTTACCTTCTCTTAGTTAGCAGCATTACATTAGCTGTTTCTTCTACTTCCATCCCCTCTCTCTCTCTCTTCATATTTTTGTTGTTTCACGTAAAGTCAAACCCAATAAATCTGTTACAGCCCATCTTCTCTCTCTCTCTGCCATTTTTCTGAACATGAATACAACCTTCTCATGCTCTGATTCCTTTCTCATTGCCTAAAAAAGAACAAGAACAAGAATCTGTTCTTGCTTCTTGTTAGAAAAGATTCAACTCACAATACAAAGATGGAGTTCAAAAGAGACAATACTGTCAGGTTCTAGATTTTTCATCTTTTTAACAACATTCACTTTTTTTTGGGTTCTCTCAATGATGGTAAAAAAAGTTGGCCAATCCCAATAAAGTTTTGATCCTTTTTAAGTTTTTTTTTTCATTCTTTTATACTAATTTATATCGCAATAAAGTTATGAATATGTTTTTCTAATCTTTTTATTGCATTAGTACATTATTTTGTAATGATTCGTTCTTGATCTTATTTGTTAAAAAACCCAACTCTGTTCTTGATTTTATTGTGACAGATTCTATGGAGACGAGAAACAAACCATAGAAGTAGGAGAGAAGAGAGTGCCATTGTTCAAAACAACAACGGCTCCATTTACAAAACCAGAAGTACCAAAGAAGAGCAAAACCCGTTTGAAAATCCCAAGATTTGGCAGATTCAAAGTGTTTCCAGAGAACTTCGAGATCGAAAGAGACAAGATTCTAGATCCTGGTGGTGATGCAGTGCTCCAATGGAACAGGATTTTTCTCTTCTGGTGTCTTGTTGCACTTTACGTCGACCCTTTGTTCTTCTTCCTCTCTTCAGTCAAACGCATTGGACGGTCGTCTTGTATGACTACAGATTTGAAGCTTGGCATCGTCATTACTTTCTTCAGAACATTAGCGGATTTGTTCTATGTTTTACACATTGTGATCAAATTCAGAACAGCTTATGTTTCTCGTACTTCTAGAGTGTTTGGTCGTGGAGAACTTGTGAAAGATCCTAAATTGATTGCTAGAAGATACTTGAGATCAGATTTCATCGTTGATCTCATTGCTTGTTTGCCTCTTCCTCAGGTATATATATATTTTTGCAAATCTTGAAATCTTGAATTTGTTACCCGTGTGGCCGCACCACTTGGTGAGGTCCACCACTGACTAGTTGGGACCGGACAACCAGGGGCCACATGATTTAAATTTCTTCTTAGACTTTTGTTTATGTTAATAGAGTTTGATTATTGTTTGCAGATTGTAAGCTGGTTTATTTTGCCATCAATCAGAAGCTCTCATTCAGATCATACAACAAATGCTCTAGTGCTCATAGTTCTTGTTCAATACATTCCTCGCCTTTATCTTATTTTCCCTCTTAGCGCTGAGATTATCAAAGCTACCGGAGTTGTTACAACCACCGCTTGGGCCGGTGCTGCTTACAATCTCCTCCAATATATGCTTGCTAGTCATGTGAGTTTGACTAATGAGAAACTACATATATTAAGTCATAGTTTACTTATATAGTAGGCCCTAAGCTTCTAACTATAGAAGTGTATTAGCTTGATGCTCAACTTATGTTATGTTATGTTCTTCTTATGTTTTGACATTTTTGTGTTGTGTGTAGATTCTAGGTTCGGCGTGGTATCTATTGTCAATAGAACGTCAAGCGACGTGTTGGAAAGCAGAATGTCATAAAGAATTAGGGCCTCCAAAATGTATTACGGATTTCTTTGATTGTAGTACATTGGATCATCCGGATCGGAATAACTGGCAGAATGTAACCGTTGTCTTTAGCAACTGTGATCCTTCGAATAATATCCAATTCACATTCGGTATTTTCGCGGATGCTCTCACTAAAAACGTGGTTTCTTCACCTTTCTTGGAGAAATATTTGTATTGCTTATGGTTTGGACTACAGAATCTAAGGTAATTCATTCAGATCAGTCATTTACTCTTCTTTATCATCTCTTTGCTGATTCTCCTAACACAGCTTTCTTGTTAAAGTTCTTATGGACAAAATCTTAGCACAAGTACTTCAGTTCTTGAGACCATGTTTGCTATCCTCGTGGCCATCTTTGGTCTGGTTTTGTTTGCTCTTTTAATAGGAAACATGCAGGTAAAAAACATGAATCTTCTTTTGTTTTATTGAATAGAGAACAATTGTTTTGTTGATTTTTATTTTGGTTGATGTATATATTATAGACGTATTTGCAATCGATCACGGTGAGGCTTGAGGAGTGGAGACTGAAGAGAAGAGACACAGAAGAATGGATGGGACATAGGCTACTACCACAGAATCTAAGAGAACGAGTGAGGCGTTTTGTGCAGTATAAATGGCTGGCGACTCGAGGTGTTGATGAAGAAACCATTCTTCATTCATTACCTGCAGATCTTCGTAGAGACATCCAACGACATCTCTGTCTCGATCTTGTTCGTCGTGTAAGTCTATTCACCACTCAACTCAAAACACATTCCAACTGGTTCGGTTGTTATGTTGCACCCCTTTGGTCTGACTTGTAAGTTCTTGAGATGATTTTTCAGGTACCGCTATTTGCGCAAATGGATGATCAATTACTAGATGCGATATGTGAACGTTTAGCATCATCTTTAAGCACACAAGGGAACTACATTGTACGTGAAGGTGATCCAGTAACCGAAATGCTCTTCATCATCCGTGGAAAACTCGATAGCTCGACGACAAATGGAGGCAGAACAGGTTTCTACAACTCAATCACACTCAGACCAGGAGATTTCTGTGGAGAAGAGCTTCTTGCATGGGCGTTGTTACCAAAATCAACAGTTAACTTACCATCCTCAACAAGAACCGTGCGAGCTTTAGAAGAAGTTGAAGCCTTTGCTTTACAAGCAGGGGATCTAAAATTTGTGGCTAACCAATTCAGGCGTTTACATAGCAAGAAGCTGCAACACACATTCCGTTATTACTCTCACCAGTGGAGAACTTGGGCTGCTTGTTTCGTACAAGTCGCTTGGAGACGGTATAAGAGAAAACTGTTGGCAAAGAGTCTTAGCTTGGCTGAGTCATTCTCTTCTTATGATGAAGAAGAAGCTGTAGCGGTTGCTGCAACCGAGGAAATGATGAGTCATGAAGGAGGGACACAGAGCTCTAAAACTCGTCATCATACGTCTAATGTGAAACCACATTTCGCTGCAACGATACTTGCTTCGAGGTTTGCTAAGAACACAAGGAGGACGGCTCATAAGTTGAAAGATGTTGAAATACCAATGCTGCCTAAACCTGATGAGCCAGATTTCTCAGTGGATGATTGATTTGATTATATAACCGTTTTTGATTTAACTTTATGTGAATCTTTTTTAAGTTAGAAAAAATCACTTTGTTAAAACTCAAAAAAAAACTTTGCTGCATTAAGTAATTCAGAAAATGTTCAGCAGTTTGTATAAAAAATACAGAATAATCATCTGACTATTTTTATTCAGACATCATTAGGTTTGGTCTCAGAAGCTCACTAGATAAGTTTTGTTTGATCCTATCAACTTTCACATGATTTGTATTAATGCCATTATTGAGATTCACACGTCTCTCTCTCTCTGGCTCTAAAAAAATGCTTTTCTGTTTCTGCCGACACTTTCTCTTCACGTTTTGACACAGATCCAGACGAGCTCAAGTCCAGACAAAATCATAATATTTTTTATTCTTTCTCGTTCTAGTTTTGTCGGATCAGAATTTAGTTATTAATTTTCATTTCAGATCAGAGAATGAAATAAGAAGATAGACATGTAAGTATGTAATAATGTATTGCTTTAGATTAAATAGGAAGTTCAATCAGAAACCAAAAAAACAGAGGAAGAGCTTTAGAGCCAAGCTCTTCTATCAGAGACATTAAGCAACAAGTTCCTGAATTTGGTAGAGATACTAGATACTCTATATATATATATATATAGGTATGACTATAAATGGTGGCTTAAAACACTAACCTACCAATGGTTAATCACAATGGAGAGAAGTAATTAACCAAAATTAAAAATCAATAAATGCCTACAAACTATGGCTACAACAATAGGTAATAGGAGTAGGAAACTTAACTGAATCTTGAATCATCATCATCTGCAGCTCTGAAGCTTCATCTCCTTCTTCTTTGGTTACTCAACTCATCTGCTCGCCTATGAGATCAAGACCCACAAGAAGAAAGGTGAGACCTTGGAACAACAGGAAGTAGAAATGCACTCCTTGTGAGGCCAAGAGACTCCTAACTGCTGCGGTGAGCAAAAGAAAAGCTAGCGCGAGCTCTTTGTGGAATATCTTATTCGTTTTCTTCACCGGTTGTTTCTTCTCTTCTTCAACTTGGCTTATCTCCAACAGCTCACTGTCTGAAACTCCTCTTAGTATTTGGTTTGGCACCTTCTTGGATTCTTTATCAGTGAGGCCCAAAAGATCAGATTCTGATGATCTTCCTGCTTTCTTTGTCACAATCCATTCGTAAGAGCTTCCGAGTTGGAATAGTCCAGATACCATCGCGTTGAACTTGGTGACAGACATTGTGTTCTCAAACAAGAGGTAAGGAACAATGAAAGGGAAGGACTTTGGAGCAGGAAGAATGTTGAGTAATGACATGAATATTGGTACATAGCAGATGACCCAAACAGGAAGCTCAGCTTCTGGAACGAACATGGTGATGGGAAGAATTACGCAGAACAATGTGAAGGAGTAGAAAGGAAGTATGAGTTTCCTTAGTAGGAAGAATAGAAGTATCAGATTTGCCTTCTTCCACATTGCAATCTAAAAGGAAGACAAGAGAAAACCATTACATCACTGAAATGATCACATGTTTTGTAACAAACAGCAGCTTTTTATTTACCTTAGAGGTCAAGATCGCTCGAAGACACAAGCGAAATAGCTGCATAGGTCCCGAGTGCCATCGATGTTGCTGCTTCTTGTATGCTTCATATGACTCAGGAACTTCACAAAGAACCTAAAAATTCTCTATACTTCAGTCAAATTTACACAAGGCTCTTCATGAAATTGTGACAAGAACACACAATATAATCATACCTTGACATCGTTAAGATATATGAATTTCCATCCATGGAGATGAGCCCGGACAGCTATATCCATATCCTCGACAGTTGTCCTTTCAAGCCAACCTCCAGATTCCTCAAGGGCTTTAATTCTCCATACTCCAGCAGTTCCATTGAAACCAAAGAAATTCAAGAACACTCCATTAACCTGCTGCTCAACCTCAAAATGAAAACACAGATTGATGTTTTGGAGACGGGTCAACAAGTTCTCGTCTTTGTTCACAAACGCCCATCTAGCCTGAACCAAACCTAACTCAGGCTTCCCCTGAAATAACATTTAGCATTTACATGTTAGAAGCTTCACCTAAAATGGTTCTCTCATACTCTCATAACAAAACCAAACAGATTCACTAATTCACCTATCTACAGACCTTGAAATGTGGAACGGTTAGTTTAAGGAAATCGGAGTTAGGTTGGAAATCCGCATCGAAGATTGCAACAAACTCGTAAGCTTCCACATAATCACAGCTCATTGCAGATTTGAGGTTACCAGCTTTGTATCCAGTTCTAACCAAGCGATGCCTGTAAATTATGTTAACACCCTTTTGGCTCCATCTAGTAACCTCAGCTCTAATTAACTGCTGGATGCTTTCATCATCCGAATCATCTAGAACCTGAATAAGCATTCGATCTTTTGGCCAGTCAAGCTGGCACACAGCAGATATAGATTGCTCATATACCTAAACAAGAATAGACATTTATGTAACTTCATTAATCTAATTCAATAGTGAAGCACATTGTAACTATGTAAGAAGATATGAAACTTTGTTCTCCATACCTCTTTCTCATTGCACATTGGTATCTGAACAAGAACCATTGGATACTCAGATCCTGAACCTTCAACGTCATCATTTCGAAAGGGCTCCTCAACGATTCTAGGCTTAATCTTCTTAAACTTGATCCAAAAACAGCCTAAGCAAAGAATCAAACGATCCACAGACTGTACAAGGAACAGCACAATACAAAACTTGGAGAGAGCTTTGATTGGAGGAGCGATATAATCAGCTCTTAAACTCAACCAACCAACATAAAGCAGATGAAACAAGCTCTGGATCTCGAGTTTGCTTGTCGGGATGTGTAAATTAGGGTTCTTGAAGTAATGCCATCCTCGGTAGTAAGCAACTAATTCAAACCCAAGAGTGGCCAATGAAGCAGCTAAGAAGAGCTTAATGGCTGTGAAAAGCCATCTGTCTCTACCAAGTCTCTCAGAGCCAAGTGGATGAGTGAAACTGAGCCTTCTCTTGACAGAACCAAGGAGAGACCAGAACAGTGTGGCTAGCCAAGTGAGACACCCAACGGCTTTGTGAGCTTTAAGTAGCAAAACCCAAGTCACTTGCTTAGCGTTCTTGCCTCTACTCTTCTCCATTGGTTGAAAGGCACTGTCAGGTTCCTCAACTTCAACGATTGAGTAATTGGGATTCTCCATTTTCACCACTACTGGTGTACCTCTCCTCGTATCCTTCGCCCACAAATCTGAAAAATCAAACCTTGGAGCCATTTTGTTTTTTTTTGAAGGCACAAATCTCAAAGAAGAAGAAGAAGAAGAAGAAGTAGTTGAATCTCTTTGGTTAGAGCTAAGACCCAAATCTCAAAGTTTGTAAGATTTAAGCTAAACCCATCAGAGGAAACTTAAATGTAGTGACTTTAAGTGAGTAAATCTTCAGACTTGAGGGTTAAAGAAGAAGACTTTAAACAACCCAGATCCAAGAACTCGGATATCTAAAGACCCATTTTTGAACAACAGACAAAGAAGGAGCAACAGCTCAAAGGGGTCATTAATAGTGACCTGCGAGAGAGAGTAAAGACAATGAGTGGTTCGGGAAAAGAGCGAGATAGAGAGAGAGAAAGATTGATACTTGGCAATGGTAGATAAAGAGAGAGAGAGAGAGAGAAGTAGAAGAAAGGTATCTAAAGAAGTTTGTAATAAGATCACTTACACTTTCATGTGAATGTTTCCTCTTCAGCTACCCTAAATGATGGTTTCAACATGCAGATTCATCTACTTTTTTTTCCAAAATCAACAACACTTCATGAATCTTCCTCATAGAGTAGCATTTTTCAAAAAAAACAACTTTTAGAGAAAAAGCTAGAAAAAGAGGACAGATTGAAATGGTAGTGACCAACTTGATTATAATGGGCTACTAATCTAAAAAGGTTACAAAGCAAATATTTTAACTTTCGAATGAATTGTAATAAGATTATTATGTAACAGCTTGACAGAAAAAAAAAAAAGATATTGTAATAGTGGCAAATCTAGTATTAGGTTTTGAATGATAAAGATATAAGCCAAGCTAGGACGTGGCAATTGTATATTACCTCTGTGTGTACAGTTCATTTCTGTAGCTGATAAACATATATACTCAAAAACCAAACTGTTCATCAAATGGGCAAAAGCCCCAAATCACATGGAATGGAAGGTGTGGGGGGGGGGGGGGGAAAAAANAAATAACAAAAAAGATACGAAGAAAATAAAAACTTGCACTACTAACCTTGTTTAATATTATTCATAGGTAAGTTGATTATAATAATTTCCGAAATTTACTGGAAACATAAACAAGCATATATGAAAAATGGAAATGATATGAAAGATATTAATATTTGTTATCCCAAAATGAAAGTTAAGGAAGAAAATATGTAAGTCCTCAATATATTAATAGATTTTTCCTGATCTAATGTTTTTAAAATATATTAATTGATTTAGATTTTTTCTGATCTAATGTTTTTAATATATGTAATAATAAAATTATGTCAACTTTAAAAGACTCTTTCACATTCAGATTTATTGTTTGTTGTGTTTTAAGATTCTTGTATGACTTGATATAATTTGTATTCTCATCATATGGAACTTGTGTGTAAGGGGTTTACAAATAAGGTCTACTAGTCTATTTGATTTCATGCTTATGGATAGAGCCATCGAGATTTGCGAAGGAACTTCTTTGGAGAAGATAGACAGTTAAGCAACCTTGTGTACAAGTTATTGTTACTTTTGCGTTCAACTACGAAACTGCAAAGTTAGGTATAACAAGAACACTTAAATTAAGCACACAGTTGTCAATGTGTCCTTCATTAATCTTTTCATGTTATGAGAGTTTTGGGTTCATTGGGAAAATATATCAAAACAGAGAAATATAAATCGAAAGAATAACTTAACGGATCCTGAAGTTTCTATCTCATACGACTAATAAAGAACCAATCCTGGCTTTGTAAACTCTAGTTCAACCAGTAAGAACCCTAAATTTCTTCTAAAGTCTCCAGGATCCAACAATTTCTATATATCCTTCAGGCACCGGAAGTTGCAACGTCTAAAGCAATTTTTAACAGCATTATTGTTAAGTTAGAAGCTCCCTTTTCCGAACTATCAAGAGCCATGAAAAATGTTTGTGATTCGATTTCATTGAGCATCGATCATCTCAGTGTCTAAATGTTCTTTCTCCAGGGGTTTGGACTCAGTGTCTGACTGTTCTTTTTCCAGGGGTTTGGACTCAATGTCTGAATGTTCTTTCTCCTGAGGTATGAACTCTGTAGCAGCAGATGGAGATGGAGTAGTAACGTCCAAACACGAAGAATCAACAGCCAGATTTTCAACCACTGCATCTTCTTTCCCATTTGCTACTTCTTCTTGATGATCTGTTCCGGAATCATGCTCCATCTCCATAGAAGGGTTTGATTCAGAATCTACTGTATCAACCCTTACGTCAACTTCCTTTCCTTCTTCTTCAGACACTGGTACGGATTCTGACATTGACGACAATGATGATTCTTTTTCGCATTCAGGGTCTTCTGAATGTGAGATGATGCCGTTACACAGCGAGGACACATTCGTGTCATTTGCCTCCACCTCGGAACTTTCAACAGAGCCCTCTTGGCTAGATTCTGTGTTTGATGATTCAGTTTTCTTCTTATCTTGACCTTCTTCGGATCTAAGACTTTGCTGGTCTGGGCTGAACCCTGCACCAATATCAGATATCATTTTGTGTTAAAAGTTATTTCTCTTAATACAGTTCTAGTAAATTCACAAACTCGGCAAAAGAGTTATTGCTCTACCTGCTGTAGAGGAGCATGTATGCTCGCTGAGAAAGGACATCTTCCAGTTCAACGTTTTCCACCTGTGAGTATTTTCAGACGGGATTAGAAGAGTTTCCTTACAATTGCATCCTAGTTTAGGTCAATATATGTAACAGTGAAACATAACAACAAGAGAGTATAAAAGATGATTTTTACCTTCGAATCGTCTATTCTGTACCAGTTTCCACGAAAGTCCTTAATGTAGCATATGTAATGGCCGAAAAACGAGGCATTCAACATATCTAAATGCACAATCACAGCGTAGAGTTTGTATACATCTGATCCTTCTCCTCCACTGCTCATGTAAGGGCCAAGATCAAACGTCTCCGGAAAATTTATTCTTTTGTTGAGTTTACCGAACCTCCCACCCTGCACATATTTTCAGATTTCTTAGATAATCTATGGCAACGAGGCTAACTAAAAGCAAAAAGGAGGACAATGTAGCACAAACCTGGAATCTTTTTAAGGCAATTGTAAGAATATTTGGAGCACAACTAATTGAAAGGCGCTTGCATGCCTTCACATAGTCATTGCATCTGGAAAAGAGATAATATAGTTTGAGAAACACACTCCATTCACAGGATGAGCATATCAGCCATGTCTCTAATTCAAATTAAGGCTGCAGAAGTAATATTAAATACCTGTCACATTTGTATAGATTATCCCCCTGAAGCCACTCTTTGGCTGTGAACTGATCAAGACATTCCTCCAATGATACGGCATCCCCGTGGATCTCAACAGTTAAATCCATCATATTTTCATATTGGTCAGAAACATTACTGCAAGCAGTACACTTGACCTGCAAAATAACGAATAACAGCAATTGAGGGGAAAGTTCCAAAAAGAGAGAAGACAATAATTTAAAGCAACAGAACCAAGTTTCAAATATGAAACATAGATATGAAACTAAAGCAACTGAAGTAAGTTCAAACATCTTCAATGAAATAAACAAAGTGTGAGTGCCATCACGGTTGACAAAGAATTGGAACTGAGATCATGATTACACGCAGACCTAGGATATGGAAATCAGTCTTCCACTCAATTCATTATAAACCTCTTAAGAGTAGGTCGATAGAAAGATTAACCTGAATCAAACTTATCACCTAATGACTCTACGGTACAAACATAAAGCTAACATATATATTCTGAAAACACTTTTCATCAAGCTTGTATTAATTCAGAATTTGCAAATACAGTACCTGTGACTGAAGAAGGCCACCAAATATATATTGAATAAGTGTTGTTTCTTGAGCGCGAGGAGGCACCACTTTTTCTCCACCAAATTCATCGAGGCAAACAGATTGCATCATGTCAATTGCAAACCTATATCACATAAGTTTTCAAAGCATTAACTTACAGAAACTCCACACTAGGCTTACACGAACGAGGAACAACTGCTGACCTCATCAACTCATGAGCATCCTCCTGTCTCCCATACCCAAGATTTCCACCAATATTAGGCAACCGCGAAATAATGTTCGTTGGTGAAAAAGGATACCGGCTATAGTTTGCTCTGTCAAGATGAGTTTCAAATTCACAAAAGAAGCACCAATCATTTCGCCTACCTGTTAAACAAAAGATAGAAACCAATTACAGAAAACCAATGGAAGAGACAAAAAGCATTAAAATTCCTCTGATAAACAATTTACATTCTCTCTTGTGGCCTCTCTCCAGAAGGTATGCAACAAGAGGACGAGTCCACGAAAGGCATTGTAGAACCACATTGGCGAAACAACTGAAAGAGGATTGACATTAAAGGAAAAAGAAAATCATTTAAAAAGAATTGAACTCATTCAATGGGTGCATTAAAGCTGCACTAGAATCCAGATGAGCAAAAAACCTGTTTCCACAGTTAGTGAGCCCACAAGGAGCCATTATTGGTCTGTCCCAGTTAAAATAATTAACAAAACTTTCGTATGGGAAAAGAACCTGCAGAAGAATGAATACAAAAAAAAGAATCAGACTCTGCACAACCACAAACTA
This sequence comes from Camelina sativa, assembly GCF_000633955.1. Classification (NCBI taxonomy): domain Eukaryota; kingdom Viridiplantae; phylum Streptophyta; class Magnoliopsida; order Brassicales; family Brassicaceae; genus Camelina; species Camelina sativa. The sequence continues at coordinate 33,740,274 of NC_025693.1, forward strand.
TCAAGAGAGTGCCAAAAACATCAGATGAGTAAAAGAAGACCATTACATCTGTTGGCTTGAGGGCAACCTTGCTTTGGCTCATTTTAGGAACCAATGCAAGCTTAGTCTTCTTAGAAGCAGACATATTCCCAAAGAGAGAAGCTTTGAAATCGTGATCATCATCTCTTCCCACCGATGATGAGTCAGTACTCCGAAACACCTTACATTTTAGTTTATGTCCTGAGCTCCAATCTGACTTCTGGCAAGCCGCAGAGCTAGTGCCAGAGAACAAAACAAATTCCAAATATATAAAAAAGCACTAATAACCCAAAAATTCCAAACTTTCAAAAGCAAGATTGTTCTGTAAGAAACATTGGAAACTAACTAAAGAATCGAAAATTTCACAAGCAAAATTGTCTAATAAGGAGACATTATATCTAATAACAAACAATAGATGGAACTAAAATTCCTAAAAATCGAAACTTTCACAAGAAAAATCGTTCCTTTATCAATCTCCAGCTACATCTAAATCCAAACCCTAACCCTAAAAAAAGGGAGAAACTTTGAATCTTAACAACATACCAGTATCGAACAGATTTGCAACGAGAGCACTTCTTGGTAGTTTCCTTCCCACATACAGAGCATTCAGCCGTATCGGGAACCATGAAATCTCTGCGGTGGTCGCTATCGAAACCACCGGAGCCACCACCGACCTCGAAGTACTTTGCAGCTGTTTTTTTGACAAAGTAGAGAAGACCGATTGAGAGAAAGAAGAGCGTCAATACAAGCTGCGTGAAGAATTTTAGATCCACAGGTAATACAACTTCATGCATCTAATTCCAAATCGTGTCTCCTCCTTCTCTCAAACATCGATCTTCTTCTTCTTTGTTTCTCAGATTCGATTCGGAGATGCCAAGAGAATCTCCTCTGTTTTTTTCTTTTTCTTTTGCTCTGTGTTTGTTTAGTGCCTTAAGGAATTGAGAATGGGCCTTTAGCTCAATTAATTTACCTTTGGACACTTCTTTCCTTTTTTTTTTCAANTTTTTTTTTTTTTTTTTTTTCAATTTTGTCTTTTTTCTTTTCTCTAATTTAGTCAATTTTCAGTTATTATAGGCCAACTAATATTTTTTTGTAGATTTATTTACATTATAAGAAATTTAATTTTAATGATAATTAGACATAACATGTCTCTTTCTAAATAAAAATAAATTATGATATATATAAGAAAATGAGTTATGAGTAATAAATAATAAAAAAGCAAAAATAAATAGAAGCTTATTAAAGATAATGTGATAAATTTGGAAACAAAGCTTATTTTTGTGGTATTTGTGAGAATTGCCATTTTTTTTAGTTGTGACGTCACACCATATAAAGTTGCTTCAAGATCGATGTACAAAATATGTATAAACAATCCAATATAAGTAAAATTTGATAAAGTTTGAAGTAACTTACTCGGATCATACAACATACATAGAAAAACTCATACATTTAAACATGGCTACCATTGTCATTGTAGTACAATTAGACCGGAAGAGTCATGGCTACCATTGTTAAATTTTACCGAAGAAAAGAGAGTCAAACATTGATACATTTAAACATTAAACTCATACAGTTTCATTTGGTTTATAGGTTCACCTTGGAGCGGAACTTAAGAACACAACTTTTCTCTTCTTCCCAAATCAGCTCCAACCTGATCGATTCATTAGCCTTCACACAGTTAGCTTGGAGGAATCCTTTCCAGCCTCCTACCATTCTTAGTCTTTTACTTTTATCGTCCTCTAAATGCAGTTTCGTGGACCATTTCTTACCTTGTTTATCCAACAGAGTCATTTTAGTTTCTTTATCGATGCCATTCATCCTTGTAAAGGGTATTGGAAGACGCTGCAACACAGATTCACACAAAAAGATTAAGATTTTATAGACAATATAACAAAGACAATGCTTCTTTGGAGTGATGAAACTAACCAGTACAGAAGCTGAGACGTTGTAAGGTGTAAGAGTTAATGTCACAAATCGGTTTTTCGATGGTGAAGATGAAGCTATCCATCTCAATCTACGCTTCTTTTCATTTCTTCTTGAGCATTCCTGTGAGATTTTCTCGTCATGGCTACTCTCTTCATCGCTTTCCTGATCTCTCGAAAGAGACTCTACTTTGTTAGCTTCTGAGATCTCTTCTTCTTCTTCCCCCTCATTTGGGATCAAACGTAGAGTGAGAGTTCCTCTTTTTTTGATCAGTTTGAAAGTTATTATACTTCCAGCACTAAGGCCATTGGCACGACAGAAACTTTTCCATCCACGTTTGATGCAAAAAGTTCCGCACCACTTCTTTCGTTTCAAATCTAGAGTCCATGATCTGCCCTTTTGGTTCATCAGAATTATCTCTCCATGTTTTGTATATATTCCATTTTCCCTCATAAACTTCTTTGGAAGATACTGAAAAAATCATAACAATATTACAACATGAACGTTATCTAATTGAGAGTCAAAGAGTTTTTATTTTGGTTCAAATAGAGACAGTAGAATATACCATTGTGTCATAACGTAGCGACGAAGGCGCAATACTAGCCACAAAACAAGAGGGATCTAGTGAAGAGGACGACTCTGTGTCTCTTCTTGGACTCTTTTTCATTTTCCTCTGCCTTTGAATCTTCCCTGAAAAAGAAAGGAATGAAACTAAGCAAATATGTGCACATTTCTTTAATGTCAAGTGTCATGGTTAAAGATAGAGATCAGACAGAACACAACTCACCGATGTTGCTATCTTCATCGCTCTCCGGTTCTGTGGAAAGAGACACATCATTAGCTTCTTGTTTTGACTCTTTAGCTAACAAACGTAAAACACGAGTTCTTCCTCTTTGGATCAGTTTGAAAGTGACGGTATCTCCACTTTTAAGTCCATTGGCATCACAAAAATTGATCCAACCTCCTCTGACATAAATCGTTCCGCATGATGGCTTTTGTTTCATTTTTAAAGTCCATGATCTGCCCTTTTCATTCATCAGAACAATCTCTCCAGATCCAGTGACTACACCATTTTCCCTCACAAAAGCCTTTGGAAAAAGCTGAAGAAAAACATTACAATAAATTCAGACCCTAGAATGAGAGTTTCCTACTGGAGTTCAGATGAAGATCGAGAACTGTACCAATGAGTCATAACGTAGACTCGAAGGCGCGACGTTAGCCACAAAACAAGAGTCTTCATTTGGACTTTTCTTCTCCTTCTTCTTCTCTGGAAAAAGAAGAGAATCTAAGTGTTAAATAGTCAAACTGGTTCTTTCTACCAACAGATCCATATGAACACAGAGTCAGAACAGAACACAACTCACCGAGGTTGGTCTCCTCTTCTAAACAAGAACCATATCGAATCTCACAACAGCTAGGTCCCAATAGTGTCACATAGAAAGCCAAGTCTCTCTCTTGTCTGAAAATAACAATGTCGCCGATTCGAAGATTATGTGCAAGAGCGAACTCTTTCCAACCATCAGTGAGTCTTTTGCCATCTAACTTCACATTCCAGATTATCTTGGACGCGTCTGATCTTAGCCTTGCCGTCTTCTTCTGCTCATCTCTTCCTTTTATATACTTCAAGAAGAAGGCTACAGGAATTGTCTGAACCAACATGCAAATACAAAACCAGACTCATCTTTCTCAATTAGCTTCTCAGAGAGACAGACACAATATATAAAAAATGGTATTGAGAGAGAGAGAGAGAGAGAGAGAGAGAGTACCAAGTGGCTGTGAAATCCGGGAAGAAGAGGCTTGAAGAAATGTTTATTTGGCATCCCCAAAATCTTGCGAAGCTCTAAATCTCCCAAAGTCTACGGCACAGTTTCTTGGAGGAAAGAATTGTAACAACAATTCCAACTTGAAGACGACAGTTTATTTTAGTGTTCTTGAAACTCTGACAGCATTTATAACCATTGTCACTCAATAAGACCCTTCGATGACATTTTTTTAGGTAGATGACTTTAATATGAATATTTATTGTGAACCTTTTTTTTCTTATCTTATTATATCCATATACGTACTACTATTTTTTGTTTTTTTTTTAACTAATCCATATACAGTAAAACCTCTATAAATTAATAATGTTGGGACCAAAACATTTTATTAATTTAAAGTGATATTAATTTATCTATAAATTAATAATTATTATTTTATAGTGTAAATTAATAATTATTATTTTATAGATATATTTTTAATAGTTTGAATTTTAAAAATTATGAATTGAGACAATTTTAGCAGAATAAAATTATACTTTCCGATTTTGTAAATTTTATGGTATTGGAATTGAATTTGTAATATATAGAAAACATTATTAACAATAAATTACAAATACAATAGACAAACTCACTTATACACATGATATACATAAATTCATATTTAATAATATCAATTGTTATAATTTAATAGTCAATTAAATTATCAAAATATAAATGATGAATATCTAGAAATTGAAAACTTTTTAAAAAATTAGCTATTTTTATGACAATACAACATAAAAATACAACATAACAATTGTTTTATAGATATGAGCTTTAGGAGAAACATACATTATATATATATATATATATATATATATATATATATATATATATATATATTACATGATTATTAATTTATGATATTATTGGGACTATATTTTACATGGAGATTTCAAAAAAATTATTATCTTATTATCTTATCGAATTTTGTTATTTTTTACACTGGCCCGACTTGGAACTAGCAAAATTTATTAATTTATAGTATTTATTAATTTATAGAGTATTAATTTATAGAGGTTTTACTGTACTACTAAAGTTTAGTTCTTAGAACCGATTTTGGTTAAACAGTCCGGTTCGGTTCTGGAAGAATTTTCTACATTGAATATTGATTTTTTTGCTTTGTGTGTTTTTAAACTGTTTTGGCATAAACGACACTTGCTCCTGCATCTATAGTCTATACTATGAAGATTAAGCTATGAAATACGAATCATACAAGTTATGTAACATCAACGTTGATTGTGCTGGAAATCTATATATAGGTAATCAAAACCAGACATTAATTGGGGTTGTGAGAACCAGCACGTTGTTGGAAACCAGGAGCTTAAAACGACACGATGTGTTAACAAAAATAGTCCCACATCGCTTGGATACAAAATTATGACTGTGACCAGTGGAGTATAAATCAAGAGGTAGATGGTTCTTTCAAATTACTTACCTGGACGGGGTCGACTCGTGATCATGAAGACGAGTGGCCTAGGCTAGTGACCACATTGCACATAACGTTGGGGTGCTTAGCCTAAGGTCTTCCCAAGAGGAAGAGCCTGCGTCATTATTTGTGGCAGAGGGGGTTTGCGTTCGCGCAGCCCCTACCATTCATATTATTCTCAAAATTTCTTATATTTTCAGCTACAAAAGTTGTAAACCTATTTTAGAACTCAACTAACCAAAATTTTTTAAATGGTTGTATATGCCTTTACTTGTTTTTATACATTCCTAATTGATCATTTTTGTATTTAGCCTCTCTGAGAACAAAACTTAAGTACTGGAGTTGTATCTTCTACATAACTGAACTCCAAAGTAAAAGATTGTCCTAACTTGACGCCATTAGCCTCACAAAATCCTTCCCAACCACAACCCAAGGAGACAGTTCCATCTCTTGACAACAGATATCCTGACCATTCCATTCCGCTTTCACTCAAAAGACTTATCTTCCCAAGTCTGTTTATACCATTAGCCTTCATGAATTGACTTGGAAGTTGCTGCAAAAGATTTGAACAAACACATTATCAATTATAACTCAAGAAAGAAACTAACTTAAATCTGAAACAAGAATAGTTTAACGAAGTTACCAGTTTACAGGCTTTGACATCTTCATGTGTGAGTGTTAATGTCACCACTCGGTTATCTATTGTTGGGGATGAATCTGAGGAAATGGACTCTTCCTCGTTAGCTTTTGAACTGCTAGGCTTTGTACTCAACAGACTAAGCATAGGGGTTTTGTCATCCCATATTAACTCCATCTTAAAGGGTTCACCTATCTTTATGTCATTTGCTTCAGCAAATTCTTTCCAACCTTTTCCCAAAGTCATTGTTCCTTTGTTGTCTCGTTGAACGTTAGTCAGCCACTTTGTACCATCTGTACCCACCAGATATATCGTTCCAGGCTTGTCAATATCATTCTCCCTCGCAAATTGCGCTGAAAGAACCTGGACAATGATTTGGAAGGAGAAAAACATTAATACCCTCTTGTTATGTGATAAAACAAGTAAGAGTTATACGCAAAGATAAACTTACCAGTCTACACTTTTTGATACCAGAAGATGTAATTGTTAATGTCACAAATTGTTTTTGGCTCGATGGAGAACAATCTTCTTGCTCGCTGTCACTAGTAGATTCTGCATCACACAAACTAAGCACCGGAGTTGTGTCTTCCCATATCAACTTGAGTGTGAAGCTTGACTTTAAGTTGTTCTCTTTAACAAAATCTTTCCAACCCTTTCTCATTTTCGTTGTTCCTTTGTTGTCTAGTATTAGTTTAATCAGCCACTTTTTACCATCTTTACCCAATAGATACATCTCCCCAGGCTTGATGCCATTTTCCCTCACGAATGGCTTTGGAAGACACTGTAGATATTTGAACGAATAATACATGAGTCAAAACAAATAAGGGCAGAATCAAGAGTTGTATTTCATAAACAGTACCATAAACTAACCAGTTTTTCAAGTCTGATATAATCCGGTGGAAGTGTAAATGTTATGAATCGCTTATGACGCGACGAGTATGATGAATATGATGAAAATTTTCGTTCTGGAGCATCCTTCTTTTTTTCTGTCAATGACTCCGGTGGGCTGCACTCGTCCTTACTACCTTCCCCTGATATGTTCTCTTCCTCACAACTAAGTTTTGTAGCAACAGATTCTCTCTTGCTAGCTTCTGAACAGTCCTTTTGCCTTCTATCACTAGTGGACTCTGTAGGGGATAAACTGAGCACAGGTGTTTCCTCGTTTCTCACTAGTTGAAACATAAAGAAACCTCCTGCTTTTTGACCGTTTTCATCGCAGAAATTTCTCCAACTGCGGGTTATATAAAAAGTATTAGATGATTCGTTGAACCTCAGATCCAATATCCATAATCTGTCCCCTCCGTCTGTTAAAACAATCTCGCGGCATTTTCTTGTAAGACCATTTGCGCTTGTGAAATGTAGTGGAAGATACTGCAAGAACAAGATCAACACAAGACTCGGATTAGTCTACTATAGGAGCCCGCTTTGTATTTTCACAGTCATTTTCAGAATTTTCCTCATGACTCTTTCTTTAGTTTCTTGGCTAACCAACATACAAATAATACATAGCAAACGTGACCAAACAGTTTCTTTAGTTTCATGATTCTATATGCATGTAAGTAGGAGTAGTATGCAACTAGAGCAAATCAACCCAGTTTCAATGAAACCAAACAGAATTCAGTTTTTTACTACAGCAAGGTTACTCCCACACCAAAGTAAAAAAAGATAAACAAAAGTCCAACTTAAAGCTAAAATACATATAGTGTGTATTGTCAAACTGAACCAAAACAAAAAATGAAGTTCACTTTTGATTTTGCTTCCAAACAAAACTAGACTACACACCTAAATGCCCAACACTAGAAACAGCCCTTCATTTAGTGAGTAACTAAGCCATTAGTATGATATTATGGCCAATGCAAGAGTAAATTAAATTACCAGTGTATCTGAGAGTAGATTCGAAGCCGTGACAAGAGCCACAAAACATGAGTTGTCTGATGACAAAGATGAAGAAACTGCATCTGCTTCGGATTCTTGAATGTTCTTCGCTTTCTTCTTTCTGGGAATCACTGTATCAGAGAAACATCCCACATATTAAACCCCTGGATACATGTACAGTCAATAACACAATAGAATACAAAAGAACTAATTATTTACCTACGCTATCCTCATCATCAAGAACATCTCCATGGTTTGATGAAAAGTCTACTTGTGTTCTTGGATGCAAACGCTTTTTCAACAAATCTTTACCTAATTTAGCAAACAGTTCTTCTCTTACTAACACATCTTTGAACACTAATCTCCAAACACAGAATCAGAATTCAGAACAAGACTTAGTTTACCCTTATAGTCTTGAATCTCCGAGTAATTAGGTCCTAAATCCGAAACATGGAACACCAAATCACCTACATATCTAACAACAACAACATCACCGATCTGAAACTCATGAGCCAACGCAAACTCTTCCCAGCCACTAGTAAGTCTCCGACCAGACATCTTCACTTTCCAGGTTCTGTCCGAAACATCCGATTTAAGCTCCACGACGCTTCTTCTTCCTTCAATATAATTTGAGAAGAATTCTTCAGGAACCGTCTGCAACAACACAAAGAAATTGAACCAAAACAGAACAAAGAAATCTCTGGACTAGCTTGGTCCACAGAGAAAGAGATAGTTTACATACGAGTTGTGTGTGAAAGCCAGAAGCAAGTGTGTGGAAGAACTGCGGGTGAACTCTTGATTTCGCCATTGTTGAATTGAAGAAGCAACTTCAAGAGCAGAGAAACAAAAAAAAAACCCTAGAAGTTTTCTTAAGTAACAAACCTTTCCTTTAAAAAAAAAAAAAAAACAAACCTTTCCTTTTTCTAACGGAGTTTCGACAGTGGCACAAATTTGTAAATAAAGTGAAAAGGCATAGGCATGTTTGTCTTTTTAGAATCATTTTAAAATTGATACTAAATAACACAGAGACACCACTGCTAATGGTTACTCCTGAAGAATCTCCGATTACTGATTAATTCTCTCCGTCTCTCGCTCCGTTAGCGTTTCCGATTTGATGGTCAAAGCTTCACTTCACCATCTGTCACCAGATAGATTCGGCCTAAGTTCTATGGGATGGATTTGGGCCTACAAAATCTCTAACAACATAGCAACGCAATAGAAATCTGTGTAGTGTCTAGTGTGTAATGCATAACATCATAAGGACAAAATGTTTAAAAAAAAAAAAAAGGAAAAAAAAATCAACCATTCAAATCAGAGAAAGAAAAAAACTTGAATTTTCAAATTGTCATTTAAATCTCAAAGTTTTCGTTGATTTCTCTGTAAAATAGCTAAGTTTCAATAAAATTAGCTAATTATTTGACAAAGTTAAAGTTTTTTCTTGCATTTTTCACTGTTGAAGATTTGTTTTGACATTTTTCCCAATAAATAAGCAATGGAGAGCTTGATGTTAAAAAAAAAAAAGAACAATGGAGTTTGTACTTTTGGCACTATAGTGTCTTCAAATCAATTGCTACAAACAGATGAAGTAGCAACTATAGAGCAAAAGACTGGAGACATTTTCATAACAAAACTCAAATTTGGTCTCTAGGTCTAGGGTGTCAACACAAAGTACATAAACTGGTACTTAAATCCTAAAATTTAATAATAATCTAGAGCTGGCCAATCATCCGGATACAATTTCGACATAAGAACAATACGGATGATGTCTTAGTAAGTAATATATATAGCCTAAGAATTTAAGGAACTAATGGACAAATCTAAACGTTTCTCACAATCCTATTCTTTTTACCTAAAGCCAGCAACAAACCTACATGTTATCTTTTTCCTAATTAATTTTTCTTTTGTGTTTAGTCTACGGAGAAGAGAACTTAAGTACCGGAGTTGTATCTTGTTTATTGATGAACTCCAAAGTAAAAGGCTCTCCTAACTGCACGCCATTAGCCTCACAAAAGCCTTTCCAACCACAGCCTAAAGCGACAGTTCCATCTCTTGTCAACAGATAGCCTGACCATTCCATTCCGTTTTCACTCAAAAGAGTTATCTTCCCAAGTCTGTTGATACCATTAGCCTTCATGAATTGACTTGGAAGAATCTGCAGAAGATTTGAACAAACACATCTCTCATTACCAATTATAGTTCAAGATAGAAACCAACTCAAATCTGAAACAAGAATAGTTTGATGAAGTTACCAGTTTACTGGCCTTAACATCTTCAGGTGTGAGTGCTAATGTCACGAGTCTGTTTTCGATTGTTGGGGATGAATCTCTGTTTTTAGGTTCTGAGAAAATCGACTCTTCCTTGTTAGATTTTGAACTGCTAAACTCTTTGCGTAACAGACTGAGCATGGGAGTTGTGTCTTCCCATATTAATTCCATCGTAAAGGAGTCGCCTTGCTTGAAGTCATTTGCTTTAGCAAACTCTTTCCAGCCTTCTCCCAAACTCATTTTACCTATGCTGTCTCGGTGAAGCTTTGTCAGCCACTTTGTACCATCTGTATCCAACAGATATATCGTTCCAGGCTTGTTAATATTATTATCCCTCGCAAATTGCGCTGAAAGAACCTGGACAATGATTTGAAAGGAGAATAAAACAAGTAAGAATTAAAGCAAGAAAAAGTTATCTGCGAAACAAGAATTGTTTGATAAACTTACCAGTCTACAGTTTTTGACACCAGAAGGTGTGATTGTTAATGTCACATATTGTGTTTGCCTCGATTGATTCCTCTCTCTATCCACTGACCTCCTCTCCTCTTTGTTGTTTTTCTCTTTGCTGTTGTCATGTTTGATGTTCTTGTCTTTGCTGATTTTTTTGCAGGTGCTAGGTTCGATGGGAAGAGACTTTTTCTGGTTTGTTGCTTCTCTGCCAATGCTACATTCTGTTGGACACAAGCTGAACACAGGAGTTTGCTCTTCCCAAGCAACTTGAGCGTGAAGGTGTCACCTGTCTTTAAGCCATTACCTTTAACAAAATCTTTCCAGCCTTTTCCAAAAGCCATCCTTCCACATGTTTTGTCTAATAACAAATTCGTCTGGTGCTTTATACCGTCTTTTCCCAACAAAGTAACGATCCCAGGCTTGATATCATTCACCCTCGTGAATGTCATTGAGAGACGCTGTTGATGATCTCAGTTAAGCAAAACAGTTTGTCAAAACCAATTCAAGGACAATAAACTAACAACCACTGAAACAAGAATCGTTTGATAAACTTACCAATATACTATTTTCGACACTGTAAGGTGTAATTGTTAATGTCACAAATTGCTTTCGGCTTGATGGAGTTGAATCTCTCCATTTCAGATGACTCTTCTTCTTCTCAATAGCTTTTAAAAACTCTTCTAGCTCTCTGTCATTGTTAGATTCTGCACAGCACAAACTAAGCACAGGAATTGTTTCTTCCCATATCAACTTGAGTGTGAAGCCCGACTCTAAGCTGTTTGCTTTTACAAAATCTTTCCAACCCTTTCCCAAAGCCATTGTTCCTCTACAGTCCAGTAGAAGATTTGTCAACCATCTTCTACCATCTTTATCCAAAAGAAATATCTCCCCAGGCTTGATGCCATTCTCCCTCACGAAGGGTGCTACAACACTCTGTATATATTTGACAGAGCTGAATAAACATGAGTCAAAACTAATAAAGGGCAGAATCAAGAGTTGTTTTTGATTTACTTACCAGTTTTCCAATTTTGTCATAATACGGTGGAAGTGTAAATTTTATGAATCGCTTATGACATGGCGAATATGATGAATATGGTGAATCTCTTGGTTTCAGAATAGACTTCCTTTTTTCTATATCCATCAATGACTCCGGTGAGCTGCACTCGTCTTTACTGCCCTCCCTTGCTATGTTCTCTTCCACACTACTAAGTTTTGTGGCAACCGATTCTCTCTTGCTAGCTTCCGAACAGTCTCTTTGCCTTCTATCGCTAATGGATTCTGTAGGATATAAACTGAGCACAGGCGTTTCCCCGTTTCCCACTAGTTGAAACATAAAGAATCCTCCAGCTTTTTGACCATTTTCATCACAGAAACTTCTCCAACCTCGGCTTATGTAGAAAGTATCAGATGATTCGTCGAACCCCAGATCCAATGCCCATGATCTTTCCTTCCCATCTGTTAGAACAATCTCACGGCATTTTCTCGTAAGACAATTTGAGCTTGTGAAATGTAGTGGAAGATACTGCAAGCACCAAAATAACACAAGACTTGGATTAATTTACTTAGGGGCTGCTTTGTATATCACAGGCATTTTCAGAATTTCCTCATGACTCTTTGTTTAAGGTTCATGATAAACCAACTTAACAATCATGTAGCAAACGTGAACAAACATTTTCTTTAGTTACATGATTCTCTACGGCATGAAAATAGTAGTAGTAGTAGTAGGCAGTTAGAGCAACTCGAACCAATCGAAATAAAACCAAATCAGCCAACAGAACCAAAACAAAATTCCGGCAATGTTTCTCCCACAAGAAAGTAGACAAAGATGAACTAAATCCAAATCCAACTTGAAGCTTAAAATACATACAGTTACCTAAGATGTTTTACCAAACTTAGAAAGGACAAAATTGAAGTTAACTTATGATTTTGCATCTACAGTTTTTCTCCCAAACCAAAGTAGACTACACTTAAATGGTGGTTGATTTGAAACCACAATATGCAAAAACAATTAGTATGATGTTGAGGTCAATGCAGGAGTAAAGTAAATACCAGTTTATCTGTCCTTAGATTCAAAGCCGTGACAAGTAACACAAAACACGAGTTGTCGTCAGCTGATGAAGAAGAAGAAGAAACTGCTTCCGCTCCTTCACTGTTTTTCCTCGCTCTCTTCTCTCTAGGAAGCTCTTTATCAAAAACATCACACATGTTAAACCCTCAAAATACTGTTTCAGTCGTACTGGACTCATACAATCTAACATCATCCAAAACAGAAGTGAAGTTACCTTCATCATCATCACCGTCTTCATTGTTTGATGAAAACTCTACTTGATGCAAACGCTTTTTACCTGATTTAGCAAATTAACAGTTTATTTTCTTTACTAACAAACACAAACCTCCAAAAACACAGAACAAAGACTAAGTTTACCCTCGTCATTGTCTTGAATCTCCGAGTGATTAGGTCCTAAATCAGAAACATGAAACACACTATCCCCAACATATCTAACAAGGACAACATCTCCAATTCGAAAATAATTAGCCACCGTAAACTCCTCCCAACCGTCAGTAAATCTCCGACCTGACATCTTCACTTGCCAGGTTCTATCCGAAACGTCCGATTTCACCTCCGCGACGCTTCCTCCTTCAACATACTTTAAGAAGAAGTCTTCAGGAATCGTCTACAAGAACACAAAATCAAACAATGATTTTAAACAGAAGAAATGAAAATCGTAGAGAAAGAGAGAAGAAGAAGAAGAAGAAGAAGAAGAAGAAGGAAGAGATAGTTTACGAAGTGAGTGTGAAAGCCAGGAACAAGTGTATGGAAGAATTGCGGATGATGAACCCTTGATGTCGTCGCCATTGTTGAAGAAGCTCACTTCAAGGGAAGAAGGAAACAAACCCTAGAACATTTTTTTTTCGAAGTAACAACTTTTTTTTTATTTTGGGGGCAAAAATTTATTTTGGTCTGTTTATGAATTTGTGTGGGAGAATCGGAATCTCCATTGATTTCTCACTCTCTCGCTCTGTCTGGCTTCGCTTTTTGTTTTCCCGGCGAAATCAAAGAAGCTTCTCGATCTCTCGACAGATCAATTGGGCCAGAGTATATTATAAATGGGCCTATTAAATTCTTTACCGGTCCAATTTATTATCTGTTGAGAATTGTGGGATTCTCGAGAGCGTGGTTCCGCGGCTATATCATAGAATCGTAATATTGTATAACTCGGAGATATAATGGTTGCCCTAACTTTTATTATTTTCTTGCCCAATTCCTCTGCTTTTATGTTTCACATTCCAACAATACATAACGCTATGTAAATTGATGTGCAGTTTAACGAATAAAAATAAGTATATAAGTAAAAGTGTATTAACAAATGTCATAGAGTTGTATATGTAGAGAGTGTAACTATTAAATATTTCATTTTTTGTTTCTTTTTTGGGGCAAAGCTTGTGATTCATTCAATTACTCAAAAACTTAATACAAGGCTATCAATGTTTTTGATACAACAAGGTTAAAAACAGTAAAAGTAGAAGTACAATAATCCGACTATAGTTCCATGATAGCTCGGATACAGGTGTTGTAGAAAACAGTACCACATGCGATGAAAAATGGTAAATGATCAATGACACAACCATAGACAATCTGGAGAGTGGAAATTTCTAAGGAGGATATTAAAGAACCAACTCAAAATATAAGAGGATTATTTTTTCCTTTTTCTTTTTGTCGTAGATGCTGAACGGTAACATTTTTACGGATGATTATAGCTAAGATGTTTGGAATGACGGTTTTTGGAGTGGCTTGGGAGTTGGGAGATAGTACTATCTTAGGATTTCAAAACCCTGAATTGTTTTACCAGCCTCAAGACTACTACTTACAAGACTTGAGTATGCATGGATGAAACATGCATGCATCGGATGGTGGAAGCTTTTGAGAAATGCAACATCATGGGCATATCACATCAGTAGGGTCTATTGTGTACTTAGTTATGTTAAATTTTGAGCTTATCTTGGATTTCCAACTAAAAACCAATTGGCAATTAGTAGATTGACCCTAAACATTTATACATTATTGATAGTCTCTTCAAACTTCAGATGTGGAATTTGGATTGTATCCCAACAATCTCCCTTATTAACACGCCTCCTCGAGATAATAACTCCATCTCGAACCGATCCCACTTGAACCGATAATAAACCTCTTTTTCGGTCCCCATTACTTGAGTTAACAAGAGGCATTTTGTATCCACTTTTCTAAGTTCACCAGAATTTGAACTTGGGCTCTGATACCATGTTAAATTTTTGGGCTTATCTTGAACTTCCAACTAAAAACCAATTGGCAATTAGTAGATTGACCATAAAACTTTATACATTAATGATAGTCCCTTCAAACTTCAGATGTGGGATTTAGATTGTATCCCAACAAATTATATGATATTTTTTAGGAATCTGTTTAGGACAAAGAGAGAAAAAAAAGTTTGGAAATTTTGAGGAAAATATTAAAGAGCCAACGTTGTATGTAGTAGGCTTCATTTGATTTTTGGTTCGATATGGTTCAAATCCGAGTAGTTCGGTTGGTTATTCAAAGATTCATTCGGATATATTAAAATTTTGTTTTTTTTTTCAATTATATATGTTCGGTTTGGTATTTCTATTTTGGTCATTTTGTCCTGGAGCAACAATATATATAAAGCTAGCAAAAAAAAAAAAAAATTCTGATCGCTAGATAATTTCCAGAATATTAAGCAGAGTTTGTAAAAATACAAAATTGTTCGTAAATAATTTTGGCATTCAATTTCTAATAAATCAAGTAGACACTATAGTTACATATTTAAATATATATATATATATACAAGATAATTTTGACAACAACTCCAAACAGTAATATAAAATCCTAATAGAAGAAGGACGACAAGGATCTCCCTATATTACATATTAAGCTGAGTTTTTAAAGATATAAAATTGTTCGTAATAATATGGCTCTTAAATCCTAATCAATCAAGTAAACACTATATTTACATCTTAAAAAAAAAAATAAACTAGATAACTTTGAAAACAACTCCAAATACTAATATAAATCCTATCTCCGTATTATATATATACATAACTTAATTATTTCTTTCTATTACAAAAAGAAAGAAAGAAAGCTATGCTGATCGAAGAAGAAGAGGTGTCTAAAGATGTAGAGGCTGCAGAAACATTACTGATTATGAAAAGCTCAAAGCCAACGAGGGAAGAGTATCGGAGACTTAGGTTACGTATGCTTAATCATGCGGAGTGGAGAAGGTCTTTTCGAAGAAACGAAAGCTCGAGCTCGACGACGATTGCTACTGGTTCTTCTACCGTCGACATGGAGTCTATGCATAAAGAAGAAGACCTTAATGACACTAGAAACTTACATAATCTCCCTCCTAGGTTTCCTCTCAAGGAACGGAAATCTAAGAAGGCAAAAGGCAGTACAGAACCTTTTAAGTTTCCCAGGTAAGAAACCCGACGCCAGAGTGGCTGATCAGGTTGATGAGAGAAAAGAACGATGGAGACGAGGAAGACAATTCAAAGAAGATTATAGATAAAGCATTGACCAAAACGGATGTGGTTGCAAACAACAATCGTCTCTCGATACCTATCAGCCAAATTGTGGAGTTGGATTTCTTGAACCACGCGGAAGAACTTATCATTGAAAATGATGCCAATAGGCTTCCTAAAGTAGGAGTAAACGCGATACTCTTGGCTACTTATCGAACTGAAGTTAAGGAATATATCATGAGACTGAAATTATGGATGATGGGGGACTGTCCTGTATACAATTTGGTTACAAATTGGAATCAAGTGGTTAAAGATTTCAGTCTAGAGAGTAAAGATCAGATCAGCCTCTGGTCTTTCCGCTCCGAAGACCAACTCTATTTCGTTATCGTTCCTTTCTCCGCCGAGTGATTCTGGGACGATAAGGCTTCTTAAGGTTACTAAACACATAATGATGACTTGCCTGACAAGGAAGCTTGGGTTATTTCTTCTCTAAGGGAGTTTTTAGGTTTTTTTTTTTATTTTCATTTATTTATTGTTAATGGAATTTTTAAGGTTTCTAATGTGGTTTATTTTTTGGATTTGTTGGTTGATTATTAGTTTTTTTAGTAGGTTTTGATTATTAGTTTTAATTTATAATGTGGATGTTTAACGTTTCGCAATTCTACTACTAAGATACAGTAGTGTTTTTAGTAAACGAGAAAATTGATTTTATTGCAACTGATTTAATAAGAAAGAAAACACGCTCTAACTAACATTAGCATTATGACTTTTCATAATAAAACCAACACAAAAACTCCATATATACACTGATTTTTTTTATATACATATCTATAAATCAAATCCTCAAATCAATAATCTAAAAGCTTACCAATCCGGACAAATAAATCTAGACGTTTCTCTATTCTTGTGACATAAGGCAACAATAAGTATATGCCATACTGGCTTTATAGATTCAAAATTCACACATAACAGAATATAATACATAAAACCCATTGCCTGCATAAAATCCACTCTGTTGACCTTATTTCAGTTTAAAGTTAGGTGTCATTAGAAACACTAACTCTATATATAAAAACCAAAATACCAAGTTTTTCTCGTATGTTATTAGGCATATATATATTTTTAACTTAACAAACAAAAAGGGTTTTTAGTTTTAAAGCAAGGCTTGTCAACTTTACATGCTTTTAGTTTTAACATTTTAATATCTTTACGCTACGGAGTTGGAACTGAACTTAAACACAGGAGTTGTGTCTTGTTCACAAATACATTCCAAAGTGAATGAATCTCCTATCTTAACGCCATTAGCCTCACAAAAGCCCTTCCAACCAGATCCCAGAGCCACAAATCCATCTTTTGAGAGTAGATATGCAAAGCACTTCATTCTGTGTTGACCCAAGATAGTTATCCCCCGAGCTTGTTGATGCCATTAGCCTTCATGAACTGACTTGGAATAATCTTCAAAATATATATTTGAATAAACACAATTCGTTACTAATTGGAGTCAAGACATAAACTAACACATCTTCGAAACAAGACTTATCTGATGAACTTACTAGCTTACAGTCTCTGACATCTTCTGGTGCGAGTGTTAATCTCACGAATCGATTATTGATTGTTGAAGACGAGTCTCTCCTCTCCTCTCTGTTGCTAGTGGCTTTGTTTCTACTGGTAGGTTCAGCAGCAATCGACCCTTTCTCGCTATCCTTGCAAAGCTCTCCTTGCTGGCTTCTACCACTTGTGGCCTCTGTACTGAACAAACTGAGCATAGGAGTTCCGTTCTCCAAAATTGCCTCCAACGTGAATGATTCGCCGCTCTTTAAGCCGTTTGCTATAGCAAAATCTTTCCAGCCTTTTCCGATACACATCATTCCTGTTTTTCCCCGTCCAATATTGGCCTCCCACTTTGTACCATCTTTGCCAATCAAATTTATCTTCCCAGGTTTGTCCAAGCCATTCTCTCTTGTGAATGAAAATGGAAGATACTGAAACATAATTGAACGGATAACACAGTTAATAAAAGTGCAAGAGATAAAACTTAACATACCTTCTAAAATAAGAGTTGATTGATGAACTCACCCGTCTACCTGTTATGAGGTTGTCATGTCTAAGTGTTAAAGTCACGAATCGGTTCATGCTTGCTGGTAATGAGTCTCTCCTCCCTTCTATTTTGTCTTTTGCTTTCCTGGTCTCTTTTCCACTGCTATGTCCTGCTAAAATGGACTCTTTCTCGCTATCTTTGGAATTGCTGGTTTCTATCACTTGTGGACTGTGTATTGCACAAACTTAGCATAAGAGTTCCGTTCTCCAAAATTGCCTTCAATGTGAAAGACTCGCCACACTTTATGCTGTTTGCTCTAGTGAAATGTCTCCAGCCCTTTCCGAGACACATTGTTCCTCTTTTTCCCCTTAAAAGATTTGCCTCCCACTTTGCACCATCTTCGCCAACCAGAGTTATAATACCAGGTTTGTCCAAGCCATTTGCTATTGCGAATGACAATGGAAGATACTTAAACATAATGGAACGGATAACACAGTTAATAAGAGTGCAAGAGATAAAACTTAACATACGTTCTGAAACAAGAGTTGGTTGATGAACTCACCTGTCTACCTTTAATGAGGTTGGCATGTGTTTGAGTTAAAGTCACGAAACGGTTCATACTAGCTGGTAATGAGTCTCTCCTCCTTTCTCTTTTGTCTTTTGCTTTCCTCATTTTATTTCCACTACTAGGTTTTGTAGAAATCGACTCTTTCTCGAAAGCTTTGGAACACTCTCGTTGCTGACTTCTATCACTTGTGGACTGTGTACTGCACAAACTGAGCATAGGAGTTCCCTTCTCCGAAATTGCCTCCAATGTGAAAGATTTGCCGCTCGTTAAGCCGTTTGCGTTAACGAAATCTCTCCAGCCCTTTCCCAAAACCATACTTCCATTAGCTTCCCGTTTAAGACTTGCCCGCCACTTCATACCAGCTTTGCCCAACAGAGTTATCATCCCATGTTTGTCCAAGACATTTTTTCTTACGAATGACGATGGAAGATACTAAAACAAAATTGAACGGATAACACAGTTAAAAAGAGTGTAAGAGATAGAACTTAACTTACCCTCTGAAACAAGACTTGATCAATGAACTCACCTGTCTACCTTTTTTGAGGCTGTTATGTGTAAGTGTTAATGCCACAAACCGGTTTTGGCTTGATAAAGTTGAAACTCTAAATCTCATACGCTTCTGCTTTCTCTCCAGCTGCACACAGTTTTCTTTGTTGTTCTTGTCTCCTTGTGTTCCATCGTTGACAGATTCAGTAGAACAGAAACTGAGAACTGGAGTTTCCCTGTTTCCAACTAGTTTGAAAACAAAGACGCCTCCTGCTTTTTTACCGTTTTCATTACAGAAACTTCTCCAACCTCGGGTTATGTAGAAAGTTTCAGATGATTTGTTGAACCTCAGATCCAATGGCCATGATCTTTCCCTTTCATCTGTTACAACAATCTCACTACAACTTCTTTGAAGACCAACTGAGCTTGTTAAATCTTGTGGAAGAGACTGCAACAAAAAACTTTGCTTTAGTTTCATCTACTAACCATCTTAACTATAGTATACCAAATGTGAGACAACACTTTCTTCAGTACTATCATGATTCCAATAGCATATAGGACAAATCAAATCAGACCAGACCAAAAAGAATCGAATGAAATTTGGTATTTACTTCAGTATACACACCAAAGAGAACCAAACTAAAGTTCAAAATAAATTTGGGAAACTCCATTGAAGTTAAGTTTGAACCAAAGTGCCCAACTTTAGTAACAGCAGTTTCATTGATTAAACCACAGTATGCAAAAACAACATAAAGTATAAGCACCAGAGTATCTTTATGTAGATTCCAAGCTGTGACAAGGGCAACAAAACAAGAGTGGTCTGATGAAGAAGAATCAACTTCTGTGTCTAAATTGTTCTTCATTTTCTTCTTTCTCACATGTTCTGCATCAGTAGAAAAACCAAACTTGTTAAACCTTTTAATGCTTTTCTTTCAAACTGTTCTAAAAAAAACAAACTTTTATCTCAAACTGTTCTTATAACAACCTCATCACACTAAGTAATCTGTACAGATCCACACAAGACAAAGATAGAAAAGAACATGCGTTACCAGTGTTGTCCTGATAATCATCACCTTCATCTGTTCTCATACGCCGAAGCTTCTTCCTCGAAATGTTACCTGCGTCAAACATCTAGGACTAAGACAAAGATACACACAAGACAAAATCTTTCTCAAACGGCGCTAAAGTTCACCCATTTCTGAAAAACCTGAATCAGACAAAACGCTTAAAATTGCTTTCCTAAGCACAGTTTCCTTTCACATAAAAACTTCAACTTTGCAGTTTATATCGTTAAAACGAAACAGAATCAAACTCACCGGTCTTGTCCTGATCATTGTTGCTGCTTGGAGCCGGTAAATCTTGATTCTCATAGTAACAAAGTCCGAAATCTGACAAATTTAACACCATCTCTCTCAAACCCCAGTTTACACTGTGCCTCTTCTAGTCTCCGCTTCTTTCTTCTCGAAGCTTCGAAGACCCAGAAAACAGAAACCCTAGAAATTGCTGTCTCAGGTGAAAAAGACTCTTCCTTTTTTTTTTTTTTTTTTTTTTTTTTTTTTTTTTTTTTTTTTTTTTTTTTTTTT